>NW_022900921.1:29493335-29521303 GCF_012274545.1 Fukomys damarensis | reverse complement strand
TAACAAAAAAAAAAAAAAAAAAAAAACCAAAAAGCAACAGCAAGAGAATAGGGGCATCATACCTTATAATTCCTCTACTTAAGTAGAGATATGCTCGTTTTGGTTTGGTTTTGTTTTTTGGTACCGGGGATCGAACTCAGGTCCTTGAGCTTGCAAGGCAGGCCATCGAACTGCTGAGCTAAATCCCCCCACTTGTTTTGTTTTTTGAGACAGGGTCTTACTATGTAGCTGAGACTGACTTGGAACTCACAATGTAGCCCAGGCTGGTTTTGAACTCACAGCAATCCTCCTGCCTCAGCCACCCAAGTGCTGGGATTATAGGCGTGCACCACCACACCTGGCTGAGATATGCTTGTTATTAAATAAATTATTTTAATGGTGCTATTTCACTTGAGCCCAATGTATAAAATTTCAGTAAACTAGATGCTCATTTAGTCTCATATACTCCTGGTGTTTAAAATGTATTTTAATCCTGCTTCATAAATTAGTGTCTTAGGTGTGTGGTGGCACATGCCTGTAGTACCAGCACTTGGGAGGCTGAGTCAGGAGGACTGCTGTGAGTTCGAGGCCAGCCTGGATACTGTGAAGTTTTGATACACATATACATTGTTAGATGATTATCAAAATCAAGCTAATTAACATACCCATCACTCACATGGTTTAAACTTTGTGTGTGTGTGATGAAAATATTTAAAATATAATCTTAGGAAATTTCAAGTATACAATATGGTATTATTAGCTATAATTCCCGTGCTCTCCAGAACATATTCATCCTCTGTAACTTAAACTTTATACCCTTTCACCAACATCACCCCATTTTACCCATCCCCACTCCTGGCAACAACCATTTTACTCTCTACTTCTATGAGTTCAACTTTTTATAGATTACACATATAAGGGAGATCATGCAGTATTTGTTTTCCTGTGCCTGGCTTATTTCATTTAGCATAGTGTCCTCCAGGCTTGTCCATGTCATAGCATATATTAGGATTTCCCTCTTCTTTAAGGAAATAAAGTTTGGATTGTAAATAAAGTGTTCAACAGATGAGCAAACATTTCTAATCAATTTTAACTTCATGAATGACTGATGTCTTGCAATACTAGTACTTGATGCCAAACATGATCACAACTGAGCCAATGGTTCTTTCTCTCTCTCTCTCATCTCTATCTCTCTTGTTGATCAGCTCCCAACAGCAATAGATCATGGAGAAGTTCTTATCTACAAAGGAGGAGGAGACGAAGGTGAAGGAATCCCTCACTTGAAATGAGATTAGGGAAATGTATAAAATGTGGGAAACAGTGCAAAATTTTGGAGAATAAGGCTGTAGCAGTGCAAGCAATGACTGCTTAATGACAATGCAATGTCACGTACCTGTGAAATCCACAAAAGGAGGCAAAAGCAAGTGTCATTGGATAGGCTCCTTATTAAAGTTGCACAAAAATAAAAAGATTCCACTCAGCCAATAGATAGCACTGATTCAACTAGTGATAATAAAAATTGTCCTACACAATAACCCTCCTCTTTCTTGTCTCCCTCACAGCAGCCACGAAGGTTTTCAAGGTAAGTGCAGGTTATTTTTCTTTATATTCTATATTTCTTTATCATTTGGTGTTATATTACAGTATTATATTCATTTTATATGAATATTTTGGGATATAGAACAAATCATCTGACCTTCCATTATTTCTTATGGGGAAATTTGCTTTGATATAAAAGTCCTTTAGATTATAAGTATGTTTCTGGGACCAGTTATCACATATTGTACATCCATTCTCATTTTTCAGAGCACAGTAGTTTTCCATGTAAAGGTATTTTACTTCCTTTGTTATATTGATTCCTAGGTATTTAGTTATTTTAGATACTATTGTTTCTTGTTTGTTTGTTTGTTTGTTTTTATAGCAGGGGTTGAACTCAGGTCTTTGTGCTTGCAAGGCAGGTGGTGCAACCGCTGAGCTAAATCCCCGGCCCATATTATTTTTATTTTGAGACAGAGTCCTGCTAAATTTCCCAGGTTAGGCTTGAACTTATGATCCTCCTGCCTCAGCCTCTCAAGTAGCTGGGATTTTCACATTTTCTTTATCCACTCATTCATAAAATGGACAAGTGGTTTTACAAACCTTGTTACTGTAAATAGTACTGCAATAAACATAGGAATGCACGTATCTCTCTAAGATACTGAGCTTTGTGAGTCTTGACAAAAGTACCAGAGCTGTATAAAAAGTTAGCATTAGAGGAACTGAGTACAAGATATATGGAAACCTTGGGGCCAGGGATTTAGCTGAGTGGTTCCTCCACCTGCCTCGCAAGCGCAATAACCCAAGTTCGATCTCGCGTAACAAAAAAACAAAACCAAAACAAGATATATGGGAACCTTGTACCCCTCTCCCTGAAATTGCTCTGAAATTATTGAATAATAAAACATTTATTTCAGAAGGTAACACTAGAATGCAGTCACCATGTAAGTCAGTGGACAGAGTACTTAGGTACATTATTCAATCCTCCCCCCAAACTGTATAGGTACTGTGATTATAACTTCCATTTTACAGCCAAGAAAACTAAAGCCAGAGCTGCAGGCATCCTGAGTTAGCCAGCTGGTGGCAGCTCACAGGAAAAGAGACCAGGCAGCCACCTACACACAGAATAACTATTGTTTGGACTTGCCCAGTGGGAGTCCAAGTCCAAGTCCAAGTAAAGATGAGTGTTTTGCCCAGAGGGCCTCTGAAACACCCGAGGGCTTTCTGGACCCCCCTCTGTCTGCTGCAGCCTGGGAGAGAACACTACCATCACCCCGACCCACAGCCTGCAGATCCTTCTGGGGAAATTAAATTCCTTCCTATTCCCTCCACAAGGGCTGTGGAATGTAATCCTCAGAAGCTTACGGAGGGAAAATTCCTTCTTCCTTCTACTTACAAGCCTGTCTTTTCAAAACTCAAGCTACTTCCTAAGACTCTTTTCTGCACCCACAGAAAACCCACAATTCTAACCAAGCCTCTTGCTGAGTTTGTTCCTCGTTCCCAAAGTCATGTGCATCTGCACAATCCCATAACTGCAGTACTCTGGGGCTTAGGCTGCTCTGCAGGGAACCAGAACTTGTGTTCAGTTCTGAGAGGGGAGAAGAAAAAAATCCCATGCCCGCTCCCCGCACCAGCCATTCACCTACACAGTCAGAGATATTTTGAGTTCTTTTTAGTATCTCTGCTGTACTAGGTCCAGGAACAAGAAATTCTTGGCAGCTACTAGTCAAAGATGAGCCTGTGAGAGACAAGGAGGTCCCTGTGTGTGGTTAAGCAGTCTCTGCCCTCAATCTTAAAACATGAGCATGGGAGGCCAGGCCAGCCTGGATTCCCTGAGAACTCTTCTTCCCCAAGTTTTATACCAAACTAGGCAGAACTCAGGATACGTGTCATGGCAATTCAAAGTGAGTTGGAACTCAACACATGTGTGAGGCAACTCTTAATGACTGAGTCAACCTCCTTTTAAAAAAAATAATTCCCATTTCATCCTCAAGATTTTAACTACTTCCTACTAGTGACACCAGCAAGCAAAGCCACAGCTGAGATGCTGAAGGCTGCTTGGGGGCATTTCACTCTCAGAGAATAATTATGTGAACAAAAGCAACACAAAATGGTTGCCAGCAGCAATTAGACCTGTGAAAAATAACAATGGGAAATTCAGTTGATTGGCTATAAAAAGGCCCTCACGGAAAAGAGGAAACCAGCTGTGGCTTCACATCTGTAAGCTCCAGACACAACAAAAGAAGCAAAACTGCCAAAGGAGAAACTGTCCTAAGTCTCAGAATTATATCCACCCACACTCCTGTATGCCATATAATCACTGAGAATTGGTTTTGTTCCAAACTGGCATGCACCAGTGCACTATAGAGGTGGCCTAGTGGAGGCTGTGTCTGTTTTAGAATGTGAGAGACGGCAGAGGGGAAAGGAAAGTGTATCCCCTATTCCCTGGAACAGAGGTTCTCCTTGAAGAGTTCCTTCTGAGGCTGCACCATGGCCAGTGCCTCCCCTGCATGGAACACCAGCCTGAAGTCAGAAGCTGCAACAATGAAGGCTCTAGCAGAAGGCCACTCCTGGCAGGTGAGATCAACACTAGGTAGTAGCCTCATTGTCAGCTCCCCGCTAGGAAAGAGCAAAAGACAATCTTTTTTTCATCTCTAATCTCCACCTGTAAAATGCTCCAAAGGTTGCACCAAGAGCATGGCTTTGAGGGCTGGAGATTTGGCTCAGTGTTTCCAGCGCCTGCCTCACAAGTACAAGGACCCGAGTTCGATCCCTGGTACCAAAAAGAGCATGGCTCTGGAAGTACACAGTCTCCTAGATCTGACTCTGAGCTCCATCGTTCATTAGCTGGGCAGCCTTCAGTCTCCTTATCTATTTTGCAGGGCTATGGGGGGGGTTCTAGAGATCATGAACACAAAGCCTCTGGAGTGGTGGCAGTGATGCAGACACAGAAGACAAATGCCAGCCGTGTCCACAAACATTAGCAGGTGGCTCTGGCCCAAGGAGGCAGGGACCTGAGCACCAGGGCTTCCTCAGATGTCTCCCTCAGTCATAACTGCACTCACGTCAGACATATCACTGTTCCAAAGCCACACTGTTTCCAGATCTGCTTCATTCAGCCAGACTCTTGCTTTCCGCTATCTTGCACCACCTCCTCCACAGGTCACAGGTGCTCTGTGAGTCTTCCCTTGGAACACGCCTTTCTTACTTCTGACACTGCAACACCATGCTAAAGCTAGTGCTCCTGTTGGGAGCTTGGTGAAATTCTTCCAAAGTCTGGCTCATGAATCGTCTCCTCAGCTGGGCCTTCCTTAATCCCTTCATTAGAATAACACAGTGTGCTATCCAGAACACAGTGTGTATAATACCAATTGCTTATTATAGGCACTAAATTAAAATATCTCTTTTCTCTAAGATGAGCCATCTGGCTCTAGCCAGCAGTGTGGCGTCTGGTCTTTATGCTTTTCTGGCTCCTTTATTACCTAATGAGTAGCCTTGCACAAGTCACTTAATTCCTGAGCCTTCATCTCATCATCTACATAGTGCGGTGATAATCACAGTGTCAAACACATAGAGGTGTGGGAAGGATTAAGTGGGATTGTGCATATAAAAGTGTTCTCCCTGCATTAGTCCAGTGAATAAACCGGGGTCACTGCTCTGAGAACTTGTGGAGAGTTGCTGGCACACTAGTCTGGAAGCTCCTAAAGCTAACAATGGGTCTGTCCCCACAGAAAGGACATGGCTCACGGCATGACCACCTGTTCCTCAGATGCTGGTTGATGGGACTGGACCGTCCCTTCAGAGAGGTAACCCTCTGCCAGTGAGATGGTGAGCACATCGCTATGATCTCTGCGAGGGAACAAAGAAACTGTCCAAGGTACAGGTTCAAGGGAGGGGACAGGCCAGAGGGAGCCAGCACTGAACAGCACTGAGTGGGGGCACGGGGCAAGTCATCCCCTCATCAGCATTGCAGGATAGCAAGCCCTTCTGTGCAGTGACGGCCATTTCAGCCTCACCAAAGCCTTGATTGGTTCCCCAAGACTCACCTTCTTCCTTCCCCAGTCAGGAAGAATCAGTTCTTGTCCTGTCCTCAGCCTGAAAACTTTTCCTGCACAAACAACTGAGATGTACTGAGGAGGTCACCATGGAAAAGCATTGAAACTCAGCTTCATCATCCCTTAAGGGCCTCTGTTTAGCCCACAGAGGGCAGGGCCACCGTGCACAAGGACCTGGGCCTCATTCTCACCGAAGCTGCAGCTGTTCCCTGCTTTTCCCCATTGCCCATCAGGAAACAATTCAGAAACATAATTGAGCAGCTGTGCTACACAAAGAACTTGCTTCAGAGCAATATGTTGTGTCCAGCAAGTGTGTCTGCAGTCCCCGTGATGGCAACGAGGGAGCTAACACACGTGATGGGATGGTGTTGTCTCAGTGCACCCCAGGCTTTTCAAATTGCTCTCTGACTGCCTCCCTTCCTCTGTGCCATGGGTTCAGAACTTTCTGTGCCATTCACTCCGGCTCCCACTGGCCTGTCCCCTCCCTTGAGGCTGTACCTTGGATAGTTTCTTTGTTCGCTTGCAGAGAGCATAGCGATATGCTCAGGTCTGTGAGTACCACCTGCACCTCTTCCTCTTTTCTCTCAACTCTTGAAAAAGTGCCCACCAGAATCCATTTGTGAATTAGGATCTACTGACAAGTGCTCAGCAGCTCATCCTCACACCCTCTTTGGTCTGGATACACTTGCTGTGGGTTTCTATGAGCTTGTATCTTTGCTTACCCAAATCGCTCTTGCACACATGTTGTTTTGAAAGATTAGTGCAGAATCCAACAAACATTTCCCCTAGATTCCTCTTCCAAGCCAACAGAGAAAGAGCTGTTTCCAAAAAATAACACATTAATAACCAATGAATAGGATCCAGGAAAACAATGTAGCCAGCATGTTTATTCCAGATAGCTTGTTTAGAATGCAAATTGAAAATATATCTAATTCCACCAGGATCTTTGGGGAACTATGCTAAGGACTTATGGCAAACAGAGCCAAGAAAGCCACCAAAGGAGCTGAGATTACTCATTGGCCAAAGGCTGCCCAACACAGAGCAACTCTGGGTTCTCCCAGAGCAGGAGGACTTACCAAGCTAAAGGATTCTCTCCTAGAGAGAAAGCTAAAGGATACTTCTCATACCTCCCCATAGGGAGCAAGACTCCTTCACTCATATTCTGCCCTTGCCTAAGAGTGGCCATCTGGCCATAGTCAGCAACACCATCCAAGAAACTTCCCTCTAAACAAAGGCAATTTCTCCATGAGAAGAGAAAACCAAACATTGCTGCGACAGGCTCCGTCAATGGATGTCAAAACTGGCCCCCAAGTACATTAAGGTTCAAACCAATTTGATTTATGAGAACTAAGCAAACTTTCCAGTAGGTTTGGCACATCCACAGCACTGGAGAAAGGCCTTAATTATATTGCCTCTGCTTATTAAATAGATAAGATCTTAGCAGAGACAAGCTATGTTTTGACTTCAGGAAAAAAATGTAAATCCATCTGGCTCCGTATTTTATAGTAGTCATCAATAGCCCAAAGCCATGTGAAATGCCTAGAGTTTTCATCTTCCTGTATCTGGGGTGTAACAGAAGCGAGATGTCAACACAAGACCTCTGAAGTTGGCAGTTTGGTGATGATGGTGATGTATTGGAGTATTCCTGTCTCTACGGAGCTCTGGAGACAAATAGTCATTGCACTGGGCTAGATGAGACACCAAAGCCTAAAATGCCATAACAAGAAACAGTCTTAGCGTTTATCACTAAATTATTCCTTGTTGGGAAACTAATGGAGGGAAGATTCATACTCTTTCTGGCTCAGCCACACCCTCTCTTTGGCCAGAAAGGACCAATTCTCTCCGGACACAAGTCTCTGAGTGCCCTATTTCTACCTAGTGAGTTTATCACTAACCACAGTAAAGTCTCAGTGAGTTCCAACACCCACTAGGTGCTTATCATTGTCATTTAAGTTAGAGCCTTAGAGGAAATGTTACTTTCTACTGAATCTGCAACACAGCACAGCCCCATTAGTCTCTTCTCTCACAATCAGGACTCAGAGGAACAGCCAACTGTATGAAAGTTAAAAGTTTCTGTATGAAATTACCCTCAATCCTTGGACACCCCACCACCACCACCATCTCCTCCTTAGGAGATTCCATTCATCCAAAAGTTTTAATATCTCCTAAAATCTATTACTACATTTATATCTCCATGACAGGCCTCCTCCTTCTCAAACCCCTGATTTCAATTAAAGCTGCCAACTTGACATCTCAAACTTAATATGTCCCAAACCAAACTTCTGATCAATGGATTTGTGATGTTGCTAGATTCTTTTGTGACTTCTGATATTTGTTCTAGTGGATTCTTCAGAATTTTCTAATTTAAAAGATCATGTTGCCTGAGAATAAACATAGTTCTATTTCATTCCAATTTGTATGCCTTTATTTTCCTTGCTATTTCACTGGCTAGAATTTATAATATTGTGAAATGGAAGTGGTGAGAATAGTCACTCTTGCCTTGTTCCTGATCTTGGAGGAAAAGTGTTCAATCTGTAATGATGCACTATTATGTTAGCTGTAGCTCTTGATAAATGTCCTTTATCAAGTTGAGAATATTCTCTTCGAGTCCTAGTTTTGGGAAAATTTTGATTATGAATAAGTGCTGAATTCTTATCAAATTCTTTTCCTGTGTTGCATTGAAATGATCATATGGTTTTCTTTGTTTCTATAGGGGATTATGAATAATTTTATAGTGATAAATCAAATTTACAATCCTGAGATAAATCTCAATTGTTCATAGTGTATAATATTTTTAATATATTTATGGATTTAATTTCCTTTTGTTAAGAATTTTACTCTATGTTCAGGTTGACATTGGTCTTTAGTTTCTCCTTTTTATGACATTTTTGTCAGGTTTTAGTTTGTTTTTCTTTTTCTTTTGTGTTCAACAGCTTGACCATGGTGTACCTTGGCATGAGGTTTTTCAAATAAATCCTTCTTGGTGTTTGCTGGTCTTCTGGGATCTGAGGTTGACATTTGCCAACAAACTTGAGAACTTTCACATCATTATTTCTTAAAGTATTTATTTGTTTCATTCTTTCTTACCTTTCCTTAAGCTTCCTCTATGTTAGATTACTTCTCTTATCCCATGGGTAGGTGAGTTTCTTTTCCATTTTTTAAACCTTTCTTCTCTGTGTTATTCATCTTAGAACATTTCCCTTTATTTCTTCTCTTCCAGTTTGCAGATACTTTCTTCTAGTCTCCAATCTGTTGCTAATACAACCCAAGTTTTTTTTTTTGCTTTAGATGTTTGTGTTTCTCAATTTAAAATTTCCATTTGTCTGTTTTTATAGTATTCATCTGTTTCCACTTTGAGTCTATCTTTTCCTTATGTTCTTGAATATATTTATAGTAGCAGTTTTTAAATCTTCATCTACTAATTAAAACACCTGGACCATCTCAGGATCCACATTTTTTCCTAACTAGCTGTCACATTTTACTGCTTCTTACTATGTCCAGTAATTGTTACTGTGTTTCTGACACTATCACTACCTTATAAGAATCTTAATAATGTCATCCTTTAAAGGACATTGCTGTTTGTTCTAGAAAATGTTTCATTGCTGATGGGTCCTTTTAATCCTGACTTGAATTTGGTGAGAGATGATCTAACTTTGATTTTTTTTTTCGTTAGTCCCAGGATATAGGCCTTTCTATGGTGTAATCTTTATTCATAAGAAATGATCTTTCTTTTGAGCTGCTGCCTTTCTTTACGGTTTGACCATCTCCCAGCCCTTTGTGACTCAGTGCAAAGCCTCTTTACCAAGCTTTGTGCAGTCTCATCCTGTAAAGAAAAGACACCATTCCTCTACCTGTTTAAATTTTTGAAGTTTCCTTCTCTCTCCAATACTCTATCCTGTACCATCTCCAAACTCTAATTTCTGCCCCATCTGCCAATATTTATTTAATATATTTTATTCAACAAAAACCCAGCTAGTGGTGCATGATCAATTTAAAGCTTCCTAGGGCCGGGGATTTAGCTCAGTGGTTCTGCCACCTGCCTGGCAAGTGCAAGGACCCGAGTTCGATCCCCAGTACAAAACAAAACAAAACAAAAAAACATAAAGCTTTCTGAACAATACATAGAGCCAGTGAGACTGGAAGTTTTCATTCCATAGCATTGCCCTGACTCTGCTACAGCCTTGACACACAAAGTAATTTTCTTCTGTGATCTTAGGACCATTTTAAAGACAAAATTGATAGCTAAAAGTTTCAACTTTGCCAAACAATTTTTTCCCTAGAGGATTATATTGAATGGGTTTTCACACTTACTGGTATGCAAATATCATTTTGGGGGCCTCATATTTTCTCTATTCCAGCTGTTTGATCAGACCACTGGGATATAAGACTGATGCTACTTAAGTTTTTTGATCTTCCAAATCATTTTAAAATCAGAGGTATTTAATCCTTTTTTCTAATAGAAGAGTAGATTGACATGAGGGTAAGAAGAGAAATTTGAAAGAAACTGAAGTCATTTGTGTTTAAAATTGTATTTTGTGCTTTGGAGAATATGCAGAGGGAGATCTATGTAGGACTTACAGAGTCCAAACAACATGCTCCATGATATACAGCAGGATATGGAAGAGTGAAGACCTTAGTATTTCACTGAATCTAAGGCCACTTGATTATGACTTATCATTAACTTTGGCACTTCAGTTAAACTATGACATAATAACAACAGTCAAGGGAGAAGGGAAGTTAGTCACATCATTGTTGCTCTAAAATTTGTTTCATCCTATTTCTAGGGGTATAATATTCCTCCTGCTTATGGCCACATGACTAGGCAAGCAATACAAAATCTGTTGCACACAACTCAGTAACACAATGATTGTGACCAGCATCTTTTGCTTCAGTTCCATAGTTATCTAATGATAGGAAAGAGGCACATTTACCCAAAAAAGTTAAGTAAATGTGGTTTTTTCCCATTAATCAAAAAATGAGTAAATATATATATATATTTTTTACATTGGAAAGTGAATTTGTAAAGTTCCATATATGTTCAATTCTTGACCAGGTATTGGCACAAAATACACAGCAAGATTTTGGTTATTTATGTTTCATTAAGTACATTAAGCTCAGCTACACAACCTCTGTAATTCCTGTGGCTCCCTCGATCACATCCTCAGATAAAGACAATTGCTGTCCATGTGGAACACGAGGAGAAAACTCTCCTACTTTCAACCTAAGTCTCAGGCCTTCTGGAAAATTCCAATAGTTGAGAATGTCATACTTTGAATCCACTTTACTTCTTTTCTTTTTGTGTGTGTGCATTCAGATAAAAATATCCTGATTTTATTTTATTTTTCCCATTTCATTAAATCGTTTTCTCCTCTCCACTTACAAAACTTTGCTTCTATTGTTTTCCTTCCATTCTTTTTTATCTTTTATCTCATCTCCTTCCTTCCCTTCCCCCTCCTCCCTCCCTTGTTTCCCTTCCCGTTTGAACATTTCCTTCTTAATTCCTAATACCTGTCCTCTATTTTAGTCCTTTTCTACACTTTGGGTTTCTCACACAAGCGAAGCAATGTAATATTTAAATATGGGTGCCAAAACTGCTTCACTTAAAAGTATCTTTTCAAAGTGCATCGATTTATATGAAAATATCTCATTTATTCTGGCAGGGTAGCATGTGTGTGTGTATGTGTGTGTGTGTGTGTGTGTGCGTGTGTGTGTGTGTGTGTGTGTGTGTAAAACCCACATTTTCTCTACTCATTCACCCACTGGTGTGCATATGGGCTGTTTCCAAAATTTAGCTATTACAAATTGTACTGCTATATACATAGGTGCTATATCATTGTGATATGATGCTTTTAACTCTTTCAGGAAAATACTAAGGGGCATAGCTGGGTCGAATGAAACCTCTAGTTTTAGTTTGTTGATTTCCACAATGGTTGTACCAATTTACACTCCCACCAACAGTGGAGAAAGGTTTCTTTTTCCTCACAGCTTCACCAGCATTTGTTATTGTTGATTTCATAATAATAGCCATTCTTTTTGAAGGAAAATGGAATCTTAGCATTGTTTTAATTTGCATTACTCAAAAGACCAGTGATATTGAAGTTTTTTTTCTTATATTTATTTGCTGCTTGTACTCCTTCATCTGAGAAGTGGCTATTCATTTCAGATGCTCATTTTTAGATTGAGTCTTTAAATATGGCAGATCTGATTTTTTTTTTTTTTAGTTCTTCTATATGCTAGATGTTAGTCCTTGTATGAGAAATAGCTGGTCAAAAATTTTTCCCATTATAAGGGTTGTCTCTTCACTCTGTTGGTGGTTTCTTTTGCTGTACAAAAGCTTTTTAATATGATGTAATCCCAGGTTTTGATTCTTTGTAGTAATTTCTTGTGTGATCAGGATTTTGTTCCTAAAACCTTCTTTGCCTACATCTATGTCTTCAAGAATTTTACCTATTCTATTTTCTAGCAGACTATTTGTTTTAATATTTATCTCTTTGCTCCATTTTTATTTTAGTTTAATGCATAGTGAGAAACATAGCTCTAGATTCAATTTATGGCATGTGGAAAGTCAGTTTTTCCAGCACCAATTATTAAAGAGGCTATCTTTCTACCAGTGAAATAATTTGGCTCTTTTGTCAAAGATAAGTTAGCTTACGTATGGTTGGAGTTCTTCCTGCATCTTTTATTCTGTTCCATTGACCCCTGGGTCCATTTTATTGCCAGGACCATGCTATTTTTATTACGGTAGCTTTGCAGTACAATTTCAAGTTCTGGGATTGTGACACCCCTTTCCTTGCCTTTGTTGCCTAGAATCACTTTTGCTCTTCTAGGTCTCTTCTGGTTCCATATGAATTTTAGGGTTGTTTTCTCTAGTTCTGTGAGGTATGCCATTGGTATTCGGATTGGGATTGCATTAAATCTGTATAACAGTTTTGGAAGTGTGGACATTTCCACTGTGTTGGTTCTACCTATCCAAGAATAAGGGATATCTTTCCATTTTCTGATATCTCCTTTTACAGAGCTGCCTTTTCAGCAACATTTTTATTAGGTCTTCTGAAGCCTTGTTGCTCATGGTAAGGCTGGTAGGGTAGTGACCTAAAACCATGACATCGTCTGAGTGGTTATAAGTGAAGAACCTCAGGCTGCCCCTTGTCATCACCTCACTAATTAATCAATTTTAATAGGATCACCAGTGATTTTATTTCTTTGAAAATTAAAGGTTGAACAGTATTTTCATTAAGTGCTTGGTTGTTTTCTAAGAAAATATGGGATGTTGGTCATTCATCCAAATGACAAATATTTGCTTCTCTGTCAGTTCTGTGCTTTTTTTGTTGTTGTTTCAGTGTAATCTTTTTTCAGCATTATAAATTTCAATTGAAGTTAGCATGTATAGCAGCAAAATGCATACAATTTCATAATTTAAGTGACAATACAAACAGCCAAGAGCAAGTTTTCACTTGCGTACACTATGAGAACTGTGTCCAGACAGTTCCACAGCTGACAGTAACTGCATGATGTCATTAATTTCATAGATATTCAAATGGAGAAATAAGCATCCTAAAATTGATGAAATAAGAGTAAGCAATCTAAATCTTGATCTAGATCTGAGCATTTCTGTCTCTAGAAATCAAGATGCTTAGTTCCAACAATAGCAAATACAATCTAAATATCCAAAGCAGGCTTTGTCTATGTGGCCTGCCTGGTGGGGCAGCTCCAACTCCACTTTTCCCTTCAGAGACTGATCTCTTGGAAGTTGATAACACCATGCTCCGCTTTTAGTCCTATGTGCTTGGTAGTGCTAGTTGAATGTCCCTTGACAGGAAGTTGAGGGTGCTGCCTTAACTAGAAACAGAGGTTGAGAACTCCAACCAACCTATAACTATTCCAAACTTCTGTTGATTGGGAAAAGTATTTCCATTGCTTTGCTGCATACCAGAGTTGCATGCTTACATTTTTCTCCCAATGGAGAAAAAAAAATTTTTTGTCAAAAAAAGACTTCTACTGGATTAAATAAAATTGACACAGTCCTCACCTTGATTTTGGGTTTTTTTTGTTTTTTGTTTTTTGCATGCAAAAGCTTACAAATTAGGAGCCATGAACAAGTGAACTGTTCAACAATGTTTCTATCCCGTTGTCCTGAGTGGTTTCAGAGAAAGGAGCTCCTTGAAATTGGTGACATCATGCTTTCCTATGTGCTTAGACGTTTCTATTGAACGTGTTTTTCCAAGAAGTGTAGGTAGGGGTTAATTAAGTGAGTAGTTATTCAGGGAAATCCTGGAAATCCTTCAGCATCTGCCTCGTTACACAGCTCTCCTCTGGTTCAACTCAAGTATGAGGATATGGTTTCACTGTGTTGGTTGTTTTATCAATTTCAAAACTGGCATATGATATAAAGCACTTGTGGATTATTTCTATTGACCACACTGATGAGAAATTATAAATTGTGATGGTCACAGATGGGATCAGTTTAACTCATCCAGTAACAACTCCAACCCCAAACGACTATTAAATACATGCCAGTCAAACAGAAGGATAGATTTGTGAGGAACCTTGATATTGATTTCCATAGTGGTTGTACTAGTTTAAGACACCAATAGTATGGAAGGATTCCACTTGCCCTGAAGACGCACCACTATTTGTTATTATTTTATTTCTTGATGATGGTCACTCTTTCTGGGGTAAAATGGAATCTCAATGTTGTTTTAATTTGCATTTCTCTAATGGCCAGTGATAGTGAACATTTCTTCATGTATTGATTGGCTACTTATTCTTCTTAAGTGTCCATTTATTTGGGTATACGAGGCAGGGCTGGAGAAATATGTGGCACCTGTCACTCGCAAGATCCTAGGGTGGTGAAAGATGATTCTTAGGATCCCGTGTGTAGAACTTCTCCCAGAAAGGGGCTAGGCCAGCCAAAACCCTCATTTCCTGCTCTAACAATTGAAGATGCCCAGGGGAATCTGCAGTGCTCATCCACAGACACCACCATCTCCTCTGAGGAACCCTGGGTAATCTTAGACATCATGAGTGAGCCAATTCAACTGCTGATAGATACAGGGGTGGCTCATTCTGTTTTGATTTCCTTCTCTGAAAAACTCTCCTCTAAGCGCATAGCCATAGTTGGGGTTTAAGGGACCCCTAGTCAGAGAGTCTTTATTTCTCCTCTGCCCAAAATTTAGCCACTCTTATGAACAAATGAACTCCCCCTAAGCAAGCAGTCAGGATATCAGTGACCTGCGCCTCCAAAACCCTGAGGGAGTGTGGTTCACTGGTGGAGGTAGCATTGTCAATCATCTATAAACCACAGGCAGGAAATTCTACAATTCCTAGAGGCTGTCTATAGAAAGATATGTCTGAAATTTCCTTGGAAAATCAAAAGGCTGCTAGGGAGGGGGAAAAGGGCAGCCTATAGCCCCTTAAGATTCTAGCCTTATTCCCAGTTCCCGAAGAACCACTAAAACCAGGAAGATAAGAAAAGGCCTTAGGACAAGAAGGAGCCCACTTTCGTTCTCCTCACAGTAGCCCACTCTGCAGCTAGATGCAGAGTGAACTGTTATTTTTGCTTTTATCCTTTCTTTTGTTTTGGCCAAGTTTGCTCTTCAAACTAGTTCTTCCCTTAGCCCCTCACTCCTCATTTTTCAAATAAACTTTTGGCACCATTTTTGGCTTGTCTAGTCCAATTCTTTGTTTGAGGCAAGAAGGATCTGGAATACTTTCAATTGGAGAGCCATTTCTAAAGGAACTACCTGGCAACAATTTCACTTACCCATTTTTTGATTGGGTCTTTTATTTTTGGGCTGGTCTGATTTTTCTGAGTGCTTAACAAACTGTGTTTGTTAACAGAAACTTGCTTTTAAAGAATATCTTCTACACTATTCTCCCTACTCCTGATAGATGCTCACTCTCCCTTTACCCCTCTGTACTGAGGCAGTGTAGAACTTGAAACTTTCTTCTGGACTCAGAAGGAAAGCAGACCACACTTCTGTACAGCTGTACAACATGCCCTAATTTGGCTGGAAACAACCCACATGTTTCTTGGTGTGTGGATATAGTATTGCTCAACCTCAGGGGTAATGGACATTGAAAATTGGTACCAGAGTCCACATCTAAAACTTTGGCTACTGTGTGTGCTGTTGCTACATAGGATATTTCTAGTGCAAGGACTATGGGCTTATTCTATTCCATATGCTGAGCTATTGATCAGATAAACAAGATAAGAGGTGAGACAGAAGCTGGCCAGAGCTTCATGGAGAACATATTCCCTGCTCTAAGGTGTCAGCCAAACCAACTGATCCCTTTCCATACAACAGACATGGGGCAGCAAACCATAAACATTGCAGCAATGCAGAGATGACTACCACTGTGGGCTTAGAGTTTCATGTCATCGTGGACTACATGGTCAGAAGAGACCACAATGTACATCACTGGAGCAAATTCTCTGCCTCTCACTCCAGAACAAGGCTGAGTTGTCCTTCTCCCTCTGTTGTGGCTGGGGTTTAGATGTCCCTCCAAAGCCTCAGGCAGATAAAGTGAGACTTTCTTTTCCAGAGGTGGCTGAATCTGGAACGTGTGATTCTAAGATTAAGGGCGTGTGATCACTAAAACACTCCATGTGAGTGATCGGGTTGGCACTGCCCTAATCTTCATAGTCTGCATGGGATTAAAGGGGCAGAAAAATGCTGCTAAAATCCCTTGTGGCTTTTGCAGTCTTCTGCTGTCATGAACAGTTGCCCCTCTGCCATCCCGCCTTGGAGCCAGCTGATTATGGACTGAAACCTCTATGAACTGTAAGCCAAATAAACCTTTCCCCTTTAACTTGAGTGAGGGCATTTTGTCTCAGGGACAAGAGAAAAGTAACTAACACATCCTCACTACCTGGAGCCCCCTGGAGAACTGCAACCATGACCCATTCATCATTGTTTCCCCATGTCCAACACAGGACTTGCCCAAAGTAGATACTTCATTGTGTTTAGAAACATAATCTGCTGATACGCCATGACCTAGAAGTGGACAATCTGGAGGTCAGCAGAGCATCCTTCCAAACCAGCCAATAATTACTATTCCATTTTACCAGAATCATTTGCCTCTAGTGCTAAAGTTCCCTCTGTTCCTTAAGTACTTATGGAAAAATGAACTAGAAATGGGAATCAACAGGGGTGGGAGTCAGTACTGGTTAATATGAAAGAATGACAGATTCTTATTTGACATAATTTTCTAGCACTTGTTTGATGATAGGCTTGTTTGGGTCCTTAAGCTGCTATAAAACCTGACACTCATTATAGAAGAAAGGATGAGTAGAATGGGAAAAGGGGGGGCGGGAAATGAGCCCCTTAGCACTACAAGTATCCCATTAGATTTGGTGCAATGCAGGAACTGGCTCATACTTTCTCCTGAGAGCTGGTTGTATCACTTCTCCCTCCATTTAAGGATGTCCTATTGATAATTTAAAATCATTGAGGTGGGACTATTTACACTATGGAATCTGGCAAAGTACAAGCAGGATTCTTATATTTTCTCCAGGGAGCTAATTGTTAAGCATTTGCCAGCACACCACTAATTAAAAGTTAAATGACCAGTATTCAGGGAAATCGTACATTAGATCTTGCAGTGAAATATCATTTGGCAAGATAACCCTACAGTCCCCTCCAACACCACAGTTTTAAAACTTCTCTTATCCCCTAAAGAGAGACCCCTCCAAGGCTGAGACTTTTGTGACTTTTGTTGACATCATCATTATATTGTTCCCAGGCCTGGCTACCTCACCTGCTAAAACTCTTTTTATGGACTTTGTCAGAGATCTGGGTCCCCAACACCAGAACTGTCATCCCCACCAGACTCCAGCTCAGTAAATATAGCTCCGGCATCTGGCAATCAATCCACTCAGCATTTCAAGTTGGCAGGCTTCTTGGGATCATTACCTAACCCATAGCATGAGGACTTCCCACAAGTTCCCCTACAGATGTGCAGCAGCCCAGTATTCCTCATGCTTGGGCCCCAGAAGATGCTGGAGGGCAGGGTCACAGTCACCAAAGTTCTCCTGCAGACAGAGGTGCCTGCTACACCAGCCCCAGGGATCCTGATCCCATGTGGAGCAAAGAACACAGGGCCACTGGGAGGGAAGAAAGGGTAGGTGGAGGCAGAGAAGATACAGATGGAGGCAATTGCCAGTTGTCACAAGACAAAGCTGCAACAACAGCAGCACTCACTGCCTGGGGGACACTTGGCTTCCTTCCATGTGCTAGAAATTCATCTGGCTTTGGTTTTTCTGCTCTGCAGAACCCCAACAAGCCTAAAGGAATGACTCTTCCCTCATGCAGCTCTGGCTACTTGTTTCCTCTTCCCCGCGGTGCATGGCCCAGGTTCGGCATGCAGAAGACACAGAAAACATTCGCTGAGTGAGCAAACAGATGAAGCAGCGCTGGAGCTCTGCCTTCATTCTCTCAGATTTCACCCCCATGTGGGGACCCAAACAAGCCTATCTCCTCCAAGAGGCCTTTCCAAACTCAGTTGTCAAATATATCACCAACACATGTTATCACTGACTCCCAAAACTTCCTGTTCTTTGTCAAACATCTCCCAATGCAAGTCAGCTTGGAATGACACTCTACTGGGCTTTGCTTGTTTCTTCAGGGAGATCATGAGTTCTTTGAGAGCAGGGCCAATATTTTCTCTCTCTGGTGTCCTCCTGTGGTGTTGAGTTTAAAGTCCTTGAGCTAGACCTGTTATGGGTGCTCCATTATCCTGTGATGATTGGTCATTGGCCAGGACCTCCGTTCACTGAGTCAACTCTGGAAGAGATTTTGCCCCTGCCTCCTGAATTGCATCTTCTAGATGATTTGGGAACAGGTGTCTGTTCTTTGCCTTTGGCAAGATACACTGGGTTTTAGAGTGGACCCTATGCCAGCAGATAAGAGAAGTGGCAAACACATCCCTAATAAGGAAGCAACCTTGCCCACAGGCCAAGCACAATCTGTGCACCCATCATCCAGATGAGGATGGAACTGACACCCTCTTCTTAGCTTGATCTTAGAGAGCACACTGAACTGGGAAAAGACAGAGCCATGGGCAAAGCATCTGTCCCCAGAGATCAGCAGTGGAAGGAGCAGAAAGCAAGCACCTGGCCTGCCCGAGATCTAGCTTGACCTCAGCAAACAGTTAAAATCTGGGGGTAAATGTGTGTGTTCTCCTTGTTTCTGAGAGAATTCAGAAGTCATGCAGGGAATATGCCAGGTACATACCAATTTAACTACGTGTTAACTTCCTTTTAGAGCTCATGGTGCTTATGCAAATTCTAAAACTGAGCAAACAAGGTATTTGCTACTTCATTATAGCAAGAAAAGGATAAAATCTCTCTCCACTTTGATCAAAAGTCTAAAGCCTCAGCCAAGCATGGTGGTGCTTGCCTGTAATCTCAGAACTCTGAGCAACTGAGGCAGGAGCATCGAAAGTTCAAGCCCAGCCTGGGCAATTTAGTAACTTACTAAGACCAATATAATCAAAAGGGGCTAGGGATATAGTTCAGTGTGAAATCCCTGGGTTCAATCCCCAGTACAGTGGACCCTCAAGTTATAACTAGATTGACATAAGAACTTGGGTTAAATGTTAGTTTTAACTTCCAACCAAAGTCTTGAGTTACAACTTGAATCCTGGCTGCTTGTGCTTCCAGATGTTCTCAGATACAGATTTAACCCTTAAAGAATTCTTTTGTTTTCTCTCTCTCTCATTGAGTTTATTGGTACATTTTAAGTACACAGTAAATTACACTTATCATTAGAATCTTGTACCGTTACATGACAGGTCTTGGTTCTCATTTTTTCCCCTTCCCTTGCCCTTTCTTCCCCCCTCCTCCCTTCCCTGTTAACAAATACTTTATTTCCATTTTTTCATTTTCTCATATGTTTTTCTTTTCCCTTATTTCCTTTCCCCTACCCTTCCCACTTCCCCTACACCTTTAGCCCTTTTCTTCCTATTTCACATTGTCAATTACACCTAAGGATTTTATGTACTCTTATAGTTTTTCACACCAGAGAAACTATTCAGTATTTACACGTGTGACTTATTTATTTCACTTAAGAGTATATCCTCAATATGCATCCATTTTCCTATGAATGACTGCAATTTCTCATTCTTTATGGCTGGGTAGTATTCCATTTTAGAGAAAAGCCACATCTTCTTTATCCAGTCTCCAGTTGATGGGCAAATGGGCTGTTTCCAAGTTTTAGTTATTACAAACTGTGCAGCTATAAACATAGGTGCGCATATGTCACTGTGATATGATTCTTTTAATTCTTTTGGAAAGATACCCAGCAAAGAGATGGCTAGGTCAAATGGAACCTCTAATCCTAGTTCTTTGAGGTATCTCCATATTTATTTCCACAGAGGTTGCACCAGTCTGCGCTCTCACCAACAGTGGAGAAGGGTTCCTTTATCCCCACAACTCCGCCAATATTTCTAATTGGTTGATTTCTTGATAGCACTCATTCTTTGTGGGGTGAGGTGGAATCTCAGTGTTGTTTTCATCTGCATCTCTCAAATGACCAGTGATGTGGAAGATTTTTTCATATATGTACTTGATGCTTTTACTTCTTTGTCTGAGAAATGTCTGTTCATTTCAGATGCCCATTTTTTGAATATGGTCTTTATATTGGGGGGGCTGATTGTTTTGAGTTCTTTATATATTCTAGATAATAGTCCTTTGTCTGAGGAGCAGCTGGTAAAAAATTTTTCCCACATTGTAGGTTATCTCTTAGTTCTGTTAATTAATTAACCCTTAAGGAATTCTGGAGGGAACATTACAAAAATCCTTTCCTGTGTGGGATTAATTGAGAAATCCTTGGCCAATGTTTCTCTAAGGACCCTGAGATTTGCCTGTATACAGGAGAGAGTCTTTGAAGGCTGTGGTAGAGAAGCCTGAGTCTTCAACTGACCAACCTGAGTTACAACCAGCCCTCACAAATGAATTGAGTTCATTAGTCAAGGGTCCACTGTACCAGAAAAAATAAAAATCTGAATCTAGAATTACTATTCATTGTGGATTCCAAACTTGGTACCATGAAAACTGACTTATTTGTTCAAATGAAATACTGTTATTAGATCATCCTTTCACCTACACATCTAACTTAGTCCTGGCTAAACCACTCACATTTACTTTTTCACAGTTATGGAGGCTCAGTTATGAAGTCCAAGCTCAGAAGCCAGCATGGCCTGGAGAGGGCTCTTCCTGGCTTGCAAATGGCTGCCTGCTCATTGTGTGCACATGAGGGGAGGAAGAGAGGGTGAGGAAAGGTGGAGAGGGAAAGACAGAGAAATTTTCCACTTTTTATAAGGCCATCAAGCCTAGTAAATAAGGATCCACCCATAGAACCTCCTTTATGCTTAATACATTCTGAAAACCCCATCTCCAAATATAGCCATACAGAGGGTTAGGGCTTCGACATACACATTTGGGTGGAGGACAGTATACACAATTCATTCTGTGGCAATATGTGTGATGAATTTCACTACATGTCAAGTTCACAATTCTTCCTGTCCAGGCGTCTTTCTGTGCAATCTGGGAAGATGTCTGTGATTAGTCTGTGCAACCCACTTTCTCACAAGAAACCTGTAAAAATAATCTCTATCTACAGCCTGTCTTCTTCCTGTTGCTCAAATCAGTGCCCCCCACAACCCACAATCACCATTACTCTGCAGAGATAATTACACGTCTGAGGCCTGCAGTCCTCCCACATAACCTGAAGCTATTGCCATTTGTCACAGCAGATCATTTCTTGAACTCTGACAGCCAGCCTTGGGAGCAGGAAGAGTGCTCATTTTCCTCACCCTGCTAGAGCTTCAGAAAGAACTCAGCTCAAAATAGATGCTATTGAAGCAGGAGACACATGAGGAGGTACCCAGCCTATCAATACTTCCATACTGGCCTGGCCTCACCCTCCAATTCTTTTGACTGTGTGAGAACCATGCTGGAAGCTTTGTAATCCAAAACCATTAAGTATTCATGGGCCTGGCAACCACAAATAGTAATGAATTGGATTTCTCTCTTTCAAATTAGGACAATGACATTATCTGGGAAATTATGATAAAAAGTGTTCAAAAATCTTCATTTGAATTTTCTTCCTGCTGTTTTTCTCAGTCTCGTTGCTCTGTCTTTCCCAATCTTCCTGTCCTGGTGGTTTGGAGACCCTTGTGTTCAGTGGCATGTACCCAAGACTATGACAGGACAGGCCAAAGTCAACTGGCTTTGTGTGTCTATTGTTTTCATGCCAGAAACTTGACTTTTCTCTCTTGTGTGCTTCGCCACCAGTCCCCATGCTCTCTGAAGTTCACCTCCTAAATATTTCTTGACTGTGCCTCTCTTCTACATTCCATGTATCCCTCCTCCAGTACAAGCTGCTACTTCTTCGCTCACCTAGGGAAACACACCTGCCTCTTCATAGGCCTCTGTGCCTGCAGGTTCTCTTCTGTAATCCAGCTTTGTCACGGAAGCCTGAGTCATCCTCCCAAAACACCCAACTTCCAGATACCTTGCCAACTGGAACCTTTTAGTGGTTCCCCGTGATCCTCAGAATAAAAGCCCACCCACTGCAGTATGGCAGATGAGGCCTTGTGTGGTCTGGCCACCCTGCTAACTAGTGATGTCACCATGGACCAGGCCTCCAAAGGATACTCAGAAAAAATAGTCAAGACACATGAGATATCACACAAAGGGTAGTCTTACACACCTATTTAATTTGAATCCTCCAGGGGCCAGGACTCACACAAATAAATCACAATACATATTCCCTTATCTCTAGGCAGGAGGTATCTAAACCATAGCAGAGACACAGCAGACATGTCCCAAAGACCCCTTCTTGCTCTGAGTTCGACTTCAAAGGAATTCCTTTTCCAGTGTCTTAGGTAAAGAGCAAAATACCCCACAGAAAGTTGTGTCTATTTAAATTCACATTAATGATTGGATTGAGAAATTCCTTAAGTCATGTGGCTGCCCTTCATCTAGGGATAAACTGAAAGCAACCTTATAGAACAACATTTTAAATGAGTCACCCTCGAAACAAACTCTTCTCTCAAGAGCAGGCCCATTTCATTCATCTGTGATTATAGTTGTCATTTTGTACAAGAGAATGACTTTGACAGTTATGCTGATCCGGGGAGAGGAAAGGGGACAAGTCAAGCAGGACAGATTTGTTCTGGAAAATTAGTCATTTTCTGTGTCACCCTGGAGTTTTCAGCTTTGAATTTGGCCTCCTGGAGCATTAAGTAGGCCTGAAATCATTCTAAAATGCAAACCAACATAATTCAGGTTACAGAGAGCAATTCTTGAGCTACCAAACAGACAGGAACTATGAAAGATCAAAGGTTGCAATAATGCAAAAGCACAAGTCATAGCTTCACTTCCATATCTTGGTCATGAAAGTCAGAGCATACTCTGGGCATTTCCAGGTCCTTCCCAAGAAACTCATTCTACCATTGAGAGACCACAATGAGGGGTGAAACATCAGCCAATGCTTTAAATGAGGAAGTTATACTGGGTGTCCATTTCCCCACTTATTTTCCTTCTCTTCTAAACAAGCTATCTCCACCACCTCCATGCTACCTGGAGAAATCCACACTTAGCACATCAGGTCTTAGCACATCATCACACGCTAGCCACAAAATTCCCAATTATTCCAAAAGAAAACCACATGTGCCTCTGTCTAGAGTCTGCATGCCAGAAATTAGGAGTCAGTACTGGAAGAGAAGGGCACACAGCTGTCACACATTCTGTTCTTCCAGGCTATCCTGTCCTTTGTGGATAGACCATGGAACAGTGAAGAGGTGGTGTTGCCACCTTCAGGCTGAGTCCAGCTGGGAGGTCCAGTATTTGGGGTGTAGGCTTTGAATGGTACTCAGCCTCAGTCCTGCCTTCTTCACCTCTTAGCCTTCTACTTTTAGCACCAGAAGGAAGAGAGAGATTTAACTTCCAAAATCCCATCAGCTTGCTCCATCCTGATATTCTTGGCTCTGGATGCTCAGTTCAAGTCCCTACCAGTGCTCCCCAGAGTTGTGGCTTCATTTTCCCCATAAGAATGAACATAGATGTGATTCTTCTCCAAGATCTCCTCATGGTATAGGGAGCTCAACTCTCAAACCTGAGAAAAAGATTTTTTTTTTAACTAGAAAAGGTAGCCGAAGAAGCCTTTTAAGGAGGCCTCATGGGACTAGAGCAGAGTCAGGAGGAAGCCTATCAAGCCCATGTATCTGAGGGAATTGGCTGGGCACAAGAACACCCTCTGGTCCAGACCTCAGACAAGCTGAAAGATCACTCTGAAGAAGGTAATTATGTTCTATCTCCCCAAATTCTCAGCAACCTGCTACATTCCACCTAAGTTACTCATTTATTGGAGCAAGCATGACCTTCTCCCAAATCCGGGATAAGAACAAATCCCCCTTGTGGAAGTAGAGAGGTTCCCAGCAGGTTCATGTAGGGAATTTTGATCAGATCATCAAATTGGGAGGTCTTGGTACCTATAGCAGTCACTGTTGGTGCCTTACCTTCTTGCATCCCCTTTGACTCACCATTCTCATGTCAACTCTATGACTTCCAACTGCAAGTTTCTGAGAGCCTTTGCTCTGGGATTATCCGTGCCTAGTCAGACCTGCTCAGCCCATGCACACAGCAGGCCATAATTTCTAGGCAGTTAGAGCTTCTACCACTGGGAGAAGCCCTCAACCTTAGATGACTGATAAGGTAAGGGGTCAACACCCAAACTTCCTCACTCTTGGTTGCAATAGCTTTGAACACACTCTATCCTGTCTCCCAGAGTTCTCAAGCCTGATGCACCCTCAGTTACCCCCAGAGTTAGCCTGCTGGATAAAATAACCTTTCTTGGTTTCCTTCTCTCTGTTCCTTTCTCTCTCCCACTCCTGTGTCCCTTGGGATTAAAAGTTAGGTCTATATGACTTTTCTATGGCTTGTGTCTAGATGTCTCTCCCTCAAAGCCTCATGCAGTCATAGGCAGGATTTTTCAGAGGTGGCTGGATCTAGAGTGTGTGATGCTGAAATCAAGGGTGATTACTAAATTAGTCCATTGATTGGTTCGGCATAATTCTAGGTAAGATTAAGAGTGCCCCACCCTGGGTGTGAGTGCTACCTCCCAAGGGCAGGTAGCCTAGATAAAACATAAGGAACAGAAAGAGGCCTAGTGTTGTCACGTGTCACTGTTTACTGCTTGCTACTTCACTTCTCTACTGCCTTCTGCCTGCCATGAACTGTTTCTTCTCTGCAATGCCCCCTGTGCCATAACACCCTACCTTGGAGCCAGCTAGCTATGAATTGAAACCTCTACAAACTGTGAGTCAATTAAACCTTTCTTCTTTTAACTTTGAGTGTTGGATACTTTGTCTCAGCAAGGAGAAAAGTAGCTAAGACAAACCTCAAACCCAAAATCTTCCCACAACACCAGGCTAACAATGGTCCTACTTCCTGAGAACCCAACCACCACCCCTCAGAGACAGACACTATAGCAGGGCACATGGAATCCTGCCTTTGGGGCCTACATTGACCTCTGAGGTAACAGCTCATGCATAGGTGAATTCTTGGCATTCCAAGCCTGCTTTCTTCATTCAGATTCCAACTCAGGTGTTTGGCTGTATATCTAAATTCAGGAGGTTTTTGTTTCTTCCTTTAAACTGGACTGCTTTATAAAGGCCATAATGATAGGGATTCTGGCACTGGATGCCCATTTAAGGTCTACTTCAGCCTTGGATTTCTGTGAAAAGACCATACTGCCCAAAGCAGAATAGGAAATTTCGTGAAATCCCCCTCCCATAAAAGTCACAGTTTAATGTTTGCCTAATTGTCTAATTGTTGACTTTATGAAAAGAGACAAAGGCCTAATTTTGGAAATTAACCTAGCACCAGCTGTAGCTTCCTGGCCCCAGTGTTGTGGGCATATATCCTTGTCTTCACACATATGCTCATCTGGATATAGAATGGCCTCAGGGGGCCGAGACATGCAAGATGAAATCCCACAAATCTCTGTTATTAAATCCATAAGATATTTCAAATCCCACCCTCCACCTTGGTAATGACACCTCTGACATTCTAAATAGGAGAGAGGGAAGATAACTAGAACAAAAGAGGGAAAGAGGTTCCCCAGGTGTCTGTCCCACACCCACCAGCCTGCTTTCTGCCATGTTCCTGGAACAGTAAAGAGGTCTTATTCCTGGGAGATGAGTCTCCTCCTGCAACCCACCCTACACCAAGAAGGATGATGATGACTGTTACCCACAGAGAGATATGAATCTGAACATCTCTGCCTTCCTTGGTCTAGATCCTCAAA
This sequence comes from Fukomys damarensis, assembly GCF_012274545.1. Lineage (NCBI taxonomy): Eukaryota > Metazoa > Chordata > Mammalia > Rodentia > Bathyergidae > Fukomys > Fukomys damarensis. Next base: position 29,495,418 of record NW_022900921.1, on the reverse strand, counting down.
CTGCCTTAAACTAGCCAGGCCCACTGACATTCCCTCATCAGGGGTCCACACTTATTCTTATTTCTCTTCCATTCTCCTCTCCTCTACCAATTTATCTTTTTCCTCCTCCACAGCAGATGTAAGGGAAGCAGGATAAATTCCAAGGTGGGTTCATTAGAGGACAGCCCAACCCCAAACAAGGACTTTTAAGATATTCTGCACTTGCCTAATACTCTTTTGGGATTATCCTCAGGCTGCTAGGAGTATGGACTTCAGAAATCATAGTACTTCCATGGAAAGGCTTTGCTTAGGTACAGATCTGCAAGTAGGGGATTGACAGTTCATTCTGAGAGATTAGAAGCCTTAAACTCCACCAATAATTTCTAAATGTCTTTCATGAAAAACATTCCTACAACCATCCCCTCATATCCTACCCATCCTTCAAAACCCAGCCAAAGTTGTCTTCTCTAGAAAGCCCTTCCCGATTTCCTAAACCCAAAAGGGCTTCTCATGCTCCATGTTGCTCTGGGCCTCCTTGGGTAGGCCTCACATCTCCTTCATCAGTGTGCATACTTCAGCTTTCTCCAAGTACAACAGGTTCACGACAGGCAGAGCCTGTCTCCCTCATCTCAGACCCCAGTACCCAGTCTCCACATCAGCATGGAGTCTTAATGATAAGAAATGCTTGAGGAATGTTAAAGAGAAATACGTAAACGAATAACTTTTCAGGTCCCATCATGACAGACATGAGAAGAGGGGCTGGGGATTTAGCTCAGTGGTTCTGCCACCTGCCTTACAAAAACAATAACCTGAGCTCGATCCCCAGTACCAAAAAAGAAGGAGAAGGAGGAGGAAGAGGAGGAGGAGGAGGAGAAGGAGGAGGAAGAGGAGGAGGAGTGACAACAGGAGGGCTTTTCATGATACCCAATACATACCATCTGAGCACAATATGGTGCTGATAGAACTGGGTGGGCCACCATGCCCTGTCCATACCATACAGCTCAACACTACAGATATTGACTCCTCAGCAAAACAGGAATGGAAAAAGGCAGGAAGAGTAATGAGGAGGAGGGGAGAATCAGCCAGGATGCAGTAAAAAAAAATGTGAAGAATATTAATAGAAAGGCTTAACACAAGAAATAAATTACTGGGGCCATGGAAGAGCAGAAAGGCCAAATAGGGAAAGATAGAGCAACCTAAAACTCTGCACTAGTGGGAATCGTAGTCTGAAGTATAAAAACAGAGAGTTGGCATTACCAGAGCCAAGGCTACCAGGCAGCAGCTGGGCCCACAGAGAGAGGCTGTCAGTGGAAGCTGGGGCCAGTGTGGAGATGCAGCCATGTCTCCAGATACTGCCCTGATCAGAAGGGAGGAATCCCATGCCACGTGGCTTCCTGCTGCCCTCCAGGCTCCTGCCAGGGCCTCCCACTGGCCAAAAACAGCCAGAAGGTAAGAGGGCCAGAGAAGTGCAGGGTGAGCAGTCAGTCACTCTGTGAGGCAGAAGGAGAGCAGCAGTCCATAGACCAAGACTCTCTCCTTCATTTCTCTCACAAAAAGTGTCTGCTCTCTGCTATGTTCTGGGTTGTCCTTGGTTCCCAGTCAGGCTCCTTTCTCCCTGTGTGTCTCACACCCCTTGCCAAGCAAGGCCATGAGTGGGGGTTGTGAGCCTATTCCAAGAACAATAAGGCAGGACAGGCAAGGTAGTTTGCTGGGACTGGGATGATCAGAATCCTGGCAGGGCAGGTGTGGTATGGTCAGTTTAGGATTAACAGCAGCGCAGCAAAAGGCAGACACTCAAGCTTGGCAGCTGGCCAAGGAGACCTCAGAAGTTCTGGGCTTCTTCAGCTAACCCCCCATATAATCCAATGGACCACAGAGTCAACTCCCAAGTTCATGTGGTTGATTTCATCTTTCAGAGCTCATTAGGATACTTAGACTTAATGCACAGACCTACCATTACCTTCTCATTCATTCTGATGAAGGCAATGGAGTGGCCTGGTCCACAAAAGGGTAGAATCTGGAGGCCTGCTCTGCAGTAACACACACACACACACACACACACACACACACACACACACACACACACACACAATCCGCACACGTG
>NW_022900921.1:29449977-29493199 GCF_012274545.1 Fukomys damarensis | reverse complement strand
AACACACACACACACACACACACACACACACACACACACACACACACACACACACAATTCATGCACAGGTGTATAAACACATGTGCACCTCTGGACATTTTCCCAAAATTCTCCTTAAACTGATTCTTTCTCTCCTGTGATCAGCCAAGTCTTTGGCTTGAGGGCCCAATATTCTAGCCTTAAAAAGCCATTACTCACCTGAAACACATATCAAAATCTGGATGCCAGGGACCAGTAATGCTGGGAACAACCAACTCTGACATTTAAGCAGAGCTCATGTGCTGTGAATGTTTACAGGATGATATGGAAGAAATACTACTCCACAGGGAAACAGCTGGGTATTTAGAAAGCTTTGTTTACACTTGAGCATCTACCTCAGGAACTTGACACGTTAAATAAATTCATTGCCACCCACCTGGCCCAAACTTTCATCAAAAAAATGAGAAGGGATAGATAAGAGGCTCAGCCCCTGACCTTAGAGTGTCCTCCCTCAGTACCCCAAGTTGGTGTGGCCCACCCCTCCTCACTCTTTGGAGGTTTTCTGCATCAAAGCTCAGCCTTGGTTTTATGATCTGCCATTGATCATGGAGAGGCTAAGGGATGCCCAAACTTACAGAAACTCAAGGTCAGCAGTTGCGGTTCACCAAGGTGTGAATCCAGGGATCCTCTTCTAGTAGTATCACAGCCAGCGATGGCAGGAGCAAGAGTATAGGGAAGTTTGTCTTCCACTTATCTGCCTCCTATCAATGACTTTCTTCCCCCTGTTCTACATAGGGGCACTGGAAAGAATCTTTTAAATACCCTAAGCCTCCACTCTCCCCTTGGAGCTTGTGTCAGGCATCTTGGGATTGGATGGCATGAACCAAGCCATAAGCTCTACAGAAAACTTCCCAGTTGAGATTGCAGGGCCCGGTGATCCATGGCAGAGCTATGTCACTCCAAGTCCTACCCCGTGGAGAGCTCCTGTTGTGCCTGGAGGGCCCCAAGACCCACTGACACTACAGAAGAGCAGTGATGGAAGAGTGCGTGAGAAGGTCCCTGACCAGTCAGAACCCTAGAAACAAGCCCACCTGTCAGTGGGGAATTGTGGTCTAGTTGGGTTTATTTCCTGCTTTCCCCATCACACACCTTTCATCTGGCTGTCAGGGTCCCTTTTAGGACACACATTGGAGTCTCATGCTGTAAGTCTCATTGATCCCATCCTTGTCTTTTGTCCTCTTGTAAGGCTCTTCTCAAGCTGGAAAACCCTTGCCTTTAAGGATCAAATCAACCATCACCCTGCGAGGCCTTTGATGGTCTCCTTGCACCTATGGGTGCCCTACCTTGGCCCAAATTGGGGCAATCTCTCCTCCCTCTGATTACCATGGCTGCCATAGCCCTTGTCTTAAGTAAAAGACAGTAAGGACTTTTGAGCACATGGCTCATGTTCCTCAGTGGATGGAGAGCCTCACAGAAACAGGGATCAGGGTGTCTACCAAGCCAGGGCCAGGAACACTTACATTCTACAACTCGTTTCACATCAAAGAACATCGTGTCATCATATTAGCAGTGTTTCGGCATCTGACAAGCTGTCCAAATGCATAGAAGTACAGAAATCCCCTCTATCATCTCATACAACAAGGAGGAGCCAAATCAGCCACATCAGACAAAAAATATGTACTGTGTTTTCCATATATCTGCACACTCCAACAAGTGCCAAGTTGAAGAAATTTGATGAAGCCGCCTCCAAGTTTGGGTCAATTTAATGGTTCCTCTATCTTGCCACTACTCATTTAAGAAATCACACAAAAATAGGCAAATCAGAAAGGCATGCTCACCTTACAAGACCTAACAAAAGATTCCATTTCCCCTGGAGCAGTGTTTCCCAAATGGTCATTCCCATACATTAACAAAATAGCAGCATCATCCATTCACCACCTGTGCTATGACTTGCTTTATGTTTGTTTTCATATTAACATTAGGATTCCTCTTCTATTCAACTTAGCTGGAGTCACTTAATGTATTTTCTGTTTCAAAATGGCCACTAACCTAAACACAGAACTATGAACATTTCAAAAACTCTACATAACCTAAAATCGTTTTACCTCCTCCCAGGTCATGCATTTCCCACTTGGAGGTAGCCTTGGTGTGTTCTGCCAGCTTCTTGACACTGGGAAATTAAAAAGTAAAAAGTCAACACTACACTCTCTTCAATCAGGGATCAGGCACAGTGGTCACAGAACCTGGCTCCTAGGCTCTCAGGATGACTCATGGACCCAGTGGCTGCCCTGGGCCCAGCCAAGGAAGTTATTGTGAGCAGAATTTGCAAATGCTGGGCGGCCAAGGGCAGAAAAGGCAGAAAGTCAAAGCCAGGCTTTGTGCTCATTTCGGGGAATAACCACACCCACCTCAGGCTCCTACCCACTCACTCCCCATCCCCAGAGTGCTCTTAGAACAGATGCAAGAATCAGCACAGGGAGCCCTTTCACACACAGACACACACACACACACACACACACACACACACACACACACACACACACACTTCCAGGAGCTGAATGCCCAAAGGAAGTTGGGATGGAAAGCCCTGCCATCTCTTCACAGAGCCAGGGGTAGAAGCTCTGGCAACAGCCACAGCAGCAGCCACTTCCCTAACAACCTGCGTTTGCAGGAGGCTTGCCCTAGGTCCCTCTGCTGAGGGATGGCTCACCATCTATTTGGCTGGGGAGAACAGAAGGGCCATGACAACCCTATGATTTGCAGGTGCCTCCCCTTTGTTCAGCTCGAATAAACACTTGGCATCCATTCACTCAAGCCTCAAATGGCCCCTCAAGGTATTTGTCCCCCAGGGGAAATTGTTTATAGAAAGAGGACCTGAGATGAGGCTCAGCAGGCTGAAAGGAAGGGACAAGTCCAAGGTCATATGGCTCCTTCATAGTAAAACAGCAGGAGGAAGAGTCCACACCCAGTCTGTATGGTTTCCGACAACTTTGAGCCTTCTGCTCCTTTTCCAAGCCTGAGACCAGCCTTTCCCAACTGAGCTGGAGTCCTCAGGTAGCCCATGAAAGATGGCACTCTCGCAGACCATGATCACTATGTCATTGGAGAGGCATCGTGGCTTCAGAATTCCCCACCAGCTATTCTGGGCCAGCGAGCAGACATCACACTGGCACAAGGTTTGAGTGCTGAGTTGGGAATAAGAGGAAAGAATGCTCGGCTATCAAATTATGTCAGCAACCTCAGTGCTTCCCAAAAGGAAGCTTGATATTAAAGATCTTTCTTTTTCAAAGCAAAAGAACCAGGAAGAGTTGCCCATGCACCATACACCTTGGCCTTGGGAGCATGTTGGCAGGCAGTTAAAGTGGTACAGAAGATGTCTTGTGATACAACTCTCCTTTGTGCTGGGTCTGGGAGTCCATGGTAAGGGACTCAGAAAGGGTTCTGGCTTGAGAAGCTCTGCTACCCTGTGAAGCCCCACATACAGTAAGCCCAGTCTTCCCATCCACCCTAACACCTCCTGCTTCTCTATTCTGATTCTGATGTATCTATTTTTGCTTCACTGATCTTTTTATTAAATCCAGGACTACAGTATATTTCATTATTACCATTTTTAGTGAAAGTAGGTCAAAATCGCTTGCCCAATCTCATCTGTTTTACTATCTTTTCACTTTTTTCTCTTTACAAACATAATATCTATACATTGCACAAAAGTGGAAAATCTAAAAAGTATAAGAAAAACATGAAAATTGCTGAAATCCAACCACCCAGACATAAAGCTCCATTAACATGTGGGTACAGTTTCCTCCCATCTTTCCATCTTTTTTCTATGTTTTCAATTATTTTTAATAAAAAAAGAAGTCATGCTATACATAGCTTGTATTCTGCTGTTTTCACTTAGTACATAGTGAGCATTTTCTCATGTCACTTAATGACAGGATTCCTTAAAAAAAAAAAACATGATTTCTAATGACCACAGAGTATTCATCATATGAATGGGCTATGATTTAGTTAAATGTTACCATATTGTGGAACATTTCAGCTGTTTCCAATTTTTTCTATTAAACCAATGCTACAAGAAGTACCTGCGTACGTAAACCTATCTGTGAATCTCTGACCCTTCCTCAAAATAAATTCATAGAATTTGAATGAATTCATAGAATGTCTTGGCCCCACGGTATGGATATTTTTCAAGCTTTTGAGGAGAAAGAAAGCACTTTAGCAAACTGGTTCAGTGTGTCCACTCATCACCTGAATGTCAAAGTGGCCACTTCACTGTATCCTTGGCATTGCCAGATCCTATAATTTTTTAAAGTACATTCCCATATGAAACATGAAAAATGATTTATTTTCTTTAATGTGCATTTCTGAATGTTAGTGAAATTGGGCATTTTTCCATATGTTCATTGGCCTTTAGTTTCTTCTTTTATGATCTGGTTATTAATATCCTCTGACCTTTTTAGTGTATATTCATATTTTTCTTTTTGAACTATAAGAAATATGGGAGATAATGTAAGTATTACCTCATTTTGTCTTCTGGCTTGACAATGGTAATCTTGATGTCTGTCCCTTCCGATCATCTGTGATGTATTTGGATATATGGTATAGGGCTGTAATTCCCACACTATAATAGGAATTAGGTGCACTACCCCCTCACACGCATGTACTCTGGAGTAAAGCTTAAGAATCGCACTTTAAAAACTACCCCCAAGTAATTCTAAGACCTGTGGACATGCTTCTGATAAACAGATATAAAGTGAGAATTTGATTATTTTGGTAATTGATAAATTGTCCCAGTGTGTATATTGAATAACTCTTTAATTACTGTGAAAGGCTGAATAAGAAGGCATATTCTACTATCCATTTGGATCTATTCTTAAGCTTTTTTCTCTTCTGTTGATATCTTTCAATTCTTATTCAAGAACTCTAATTTTTATTAGTAAGGCCTTGACATATACATAAATATTTCTACATCAAAATTCTCCTGAAATATATTTTTTAAACTTTTCTTGACTATTCTTGCCAACTTGTTAATGATCAGACAACCTTTGTAGAATCTCCTTGATATTTCCATAAATTAAAACCTTAATTTAGAGAAATTAGCATTAAAATGACAGTAGTATCTTTTTAGCCATTTCTATGTGGCAGATGCTGCTCTAAGCACCTTATACACATCAAATAATAATTGTGTGGGGTAGGTGTTATTATTAGTATCTCCATTTTATAGATGGAAAAATTGAGGCCCAGAGATATTAAGTAATTCCACCAAGATTACTGTCTTAGTTACTTTCTTGTTGCTGGGACAAAATACCCAACACCCAGAAATTACAGGAGGAAATTTTATTTTAGTTTATAGTTTGTAGAGGTTTCAGTCCATAGTCAGCTGGCTCAAAAGCAAAGCAGCATGGCAGAGAAGAAACAGCCCACTGCAGGGCAGGCAGAAAACAGGAAGCCTTTCTGCTTTCTTTCCCTTTTTATTCCATTCATTACTACAAGCCTATTGTTCAGTGCCAGTTACACACAAGATGGGTGTTTTTATCTTCAGCAAACCATTCAGTCACATCCAGAACAACGCTAAACCAATCAGGGGACTAGTCCAGCATCGCACCCACGATCCAGTATCATGACCGTGATCCAGTCACTCCCAATTACATACCCAGTAAGTAGCGAGACCGGCACTTGGATGCAGCGACCTTAAATGCAGTGCTCTCCCTTTAGTCCCGCATGCAGCTGTGCCTCACATTCTTCACAACAGCCCTCCGACCCGTGAACATATTCTACTTCTCCGCTGATTCAAGTCACCTTTAACGACTTGTGGAACTGTTCTGTACTTTTATGAGTATCCATTCTATTCTCTTTGTCTCTTTGTTTGTTTGGTACCAGGGATCGAACTCAGGTCCTTGCGCTTGCAAGGCAGGCGGTGGAACCACAGAGCTAAATCCCCAGCCCTATTCTCTTATTCAGTTTACATATAGGTATTTTATATGCTAGACTATTAAGAAGGCTCTTTTGTATTAAACCCTTCCAAGTGGCTATTATCAAAACTCACAAAAGCTATAGCTATAAAGCATTTATGTTGCCTGGCCACCTTACTGAACTCTTGTATCAATGTTAATGTTATTGCTTTTTATTTTTCATTAGTATTTGTTTGCAGCACATGTGATTACTTTTCATGTGGAGAGTTAAAACATGTATGTAACACATCTTAGATCTTTTCTATTCCCTTTTCCTCACTTTCTTCCCTGTCCCTCTATCTCTTGATCTCCTTCCCATTGGACAAAAATCTATCTCCCTACTTCCTATCACCAGTCCTTTATTTGGTCTCTGTTTATATTTTGGGTCTCTCATATAAGAGAAACAATGCAATACTTACACTCGTATATCTGATTTATCTCACTTAACATTATGGTCTCAAGGTGCATCCATTTTCATACAAATGACTTATGTTTATCTTTCTTTATGGCAGAGTGGTACATCACTGTGTAACCATTCATCTGTTAGTGGACACACAGGCTACTTCCAAGATTTAGCTATTATTAATTGTGTTGCTATAAATATGGGTATTTCTATTGATGCTTTTACGTTTCTTGAAAGATAATTCCACAACTTTAAAGTAGTGGTGTGATTGTTTCTTCTTTTCAGTAGCAATGCCTTTTGTTTGTGGATCCATACAAAAAAGGAGTGATATTAAGTAGTAGAGATGGGAAGAGACATTCTTATAATATTGTGAGTTTTAATGAGAATGTCTCTTCTTAGTCCTATTTTCTACAATGTTGGTTGTTTGTTTAGACAAATATGTTTTATCATGTTGAGGATATGGTCAAAGGGATCATAGAATTTTAAATTTTTAACAATTTCTTCTTTATAAAAAAACTTACAAAAATGTACCATTTTAGCTTCCATCTTTTTAGAAGATTTAGAACATAATTTACACTGAATATGCAGAACCATTGATTGCACATCCACCTACTATGGTATTTGGAAACATCTGTCCTCATATTAATTCGTTCTCCAATATTATGTTTCTTGAAATCAGGCCTGTACCTTTTATACTTCTTTCCTGTGTTATTAGGCTGTCATTTCTTGCTGTTATCAAAGCACCTGTTTCTACTTCTCTCTCTTTATCTTCTAATTTTGTGTAGATGTGTGAATTGAAAACTCTATTTACTAAAATTTATGTATAGAATGAGAATAAGATCTCTGAATGCAATTTTATGCAAAAAGTGAGAGCACTATTACACAATGCACTTCAGACCATTTGGACTGTTCAGTAGTTGTGAGCTCTGGAAAGCACAGTATTCCAAGTAGCTGAAGTACTGGGCAAAAGCAAGTTAACATACGCATACTTTAGGAGCTTGGACAATAACAAAGGAGTAAACTACATATTAAAATAGAGAATTAAATTAATTTCAATACATTCTTTAATCATTCGGTTGGCTTCCTTTACGTTTATTGGATGTTTGCATCCTAATATGTAAACGATGGAAGAAATTATTATCAATGTCCTCACTACCCTGGAAAGAGTACAGAAGGGGGATGGTAAATAATCAAATAGAATAAATGAACCTGAATATATATATATTCCAGACTTAATGAAGTAGAGGAACTTTAGGGGGACACACACACAAATAATTATATTAAACATCAGCACACAGGTGAGGGCTGAGGCTGTAATTTTCAAACCCAAATTACATAGTTAGGTAGGAAATGTTACAAAGAAGAAATGGGCACCACACTGTGTGCAGTGAGAAGGCCACAGAAAGGCCACATGGATGGTTGCCCTGGGTCACCGCACTACTCCTGGTCTCTGCATGTTAGAGCTGGCCCCAGGCCCAGCCTCGGTTCCAGATCAGACTTGTTTTCTAGACAAATGGAAGTGTTCACATACTCTTTCCCAGACTTTTGTTACCAAATGGCCTATAGACCCTTACTTTAAATAATATACATTTATAATTGACTTTTAAAACTGAATTTTTAGGGGGCCGAAGGTTGAGCTCAGTGGTTCTGCCACCTGCCTCAAAAGCGCAAGGACCCAAGTTTGATCCCCGGTAAAAACAAAACAAAACAAAAACAAAAAAACAAAAAACCTGCATTTCTATTGTAATTTATGTACATGATTTTTAAAATCAGTAAAAATGGGTATGCATTTAAGAACAAATCTCTCTTACCCAGTCCCTCAGACAATCTCTGTACAACCATCAGTTTCTGGTGTATCCTAGAGAGATCTGTGTATATAAATATACACAAATCCCTTTTTTTATACTGATGATAGGTAATTATACACGCCCTTACACCTTTGGTTTTCCACTTAATTATCTATCTTGGAGGTAAAGGTAATCCTTAACAGAATGGGCTCAGTCTACTTCCCATGTTCTTTGTAAGGAAGATCTGTAAGCCATGCGCCAGAGATGGCAATAGGACTTAATCTGTGTCCCTCTGCCTGGGACATGTCTCTGCAGCTCTGCACCTCTGCACCCTCTGTCTCCTCTTGCTCACAACTTGGTATGTATATTAGCCTTGAAGATGAGTCTTTCTTGATCACATTGTTTAAGAAGTACCTTCTTCCCTTACCCAGGTACCCTCTGCTCTATCTCAGAATTTTGTGTTTTCTTCATACCATATAACATGGTAACCAACCATTTCATGTGCCCATTTATTTGCTGGTTCACATTAATCTCTTCTCATGAAACAGTCCTAGGGGACCAAGAGCTCTGGGGGGCCATCTCAGTCACTGCTGTATTCCTGGCACCCACCTTATATTGTATGACTTGTTCTCGGTGCATTCTCGATGAGTAAATGAAGTAATGTTATTACTTTGCAAAGTTCCCTAACTTCCTGAGTGAAGGGTAATTAAGGTGGTATGAGATTACTGGGGTAAGGACCCAAATTTACAGATGAAAACACAGGTTTTGGAGGAAGCGCAACTTTCCAAAGCCATATAAGGATCAATAGCAAAGCGAAACTTAACAGCTCAGGGGGTATGATTCTAAGACCCATACCCCTTCCACCTCCAGGAGATGCCAGTTTGTGTCACAGCTTCCAAAATGTCAGCCCTTGTTTTTAAATAAAATGTCCAATTGGTGAAAGCATCCTATTAAAGGACCATGGACCCTTCACATTCCTTTCTCCAACTAAGAGCTGAGAATGTGTCCCAGACCACACCAGGAAGCACCAAGCCTTTCAAAAGATACAAACTGTCCTCTTTTTGACAGAAGTCAGGGGTCTTGGAAACTAAAACTGGGGAGAATTCAGTCTTCTTCTTGCCCCAGCTTGGCAGAGACTAGGGTGGGGATGGAAGAAGGCACCTTCCAAGTCCCACCAGCCCACCTGCTTACAGCATTTAGAGCCAGCTGCAATGGAGTAATCCTGTCCTGTAACAGCACCTTCAGGCGTTATCATCACGGCATGCACCAGCACATGCCCTGGAGGTACCCAGCCAAGCTGGGAGGGGAGGAGGAGTGTGGCCCCTGTGGAATCCTGCCCCTCCTCAAATACATTCTCCTTTCTGGGAACCACTTCATTTAGCCGGCCCACCTGGAGACATTCCAGCCAACAGCAGTCTTCCCTCACTTGAGACAGCAGTTCTCACCTGTGCCGTAGGCTGTGTCGATTCAAGCACTGATCTTCACAACTGAGTCTAGTCCTGCTTCTACTACCAGCATATGGTGAACCTAAAACATAATGGTGGTCTAGTTTATCTTCCAAACCAAGACAGTTTGTTTTTTAGGGGGTGGAGGGGAGTAATCTTAATCTCAGCCATGAATCTGGACTGTCCCAGACAAACCAAGTATGTGTCACTCTAACTAAGGCATCAGGTCTGCTGGTTTTAATGGCCCTGATCATGTCTCCAAGGTTGGACTCCTTTCCCAAAGATTTGTTCAGCTGTGCACCTTCCACTGCCTTACACTGATTAAGTTTTTTTTAAAAATCCCAAGCACATTCACATCTGCATACTATTCTTGTGAACTGTGAAAACAAAAGAAACTCTATATCAAAAATGAAAACATTTAACCAAGATTTCACCAGTAGAATGTGTATCTTATATTTCTCTAATCATAGCATGTCTTATTCCAGAGTGTGGTTTTGAGGATCTCCCTTGGAGTAAACTTCACAGTCTTCTTCATTGGCACATATCTCCCGTTAACACAGGCTGAGCACAAGCAGGTACTCTGATTCCAGAAGTAACAAATGACCAGTGAATAAGTCTATACCCAAGTATCTGTATGGATGGACATGTGCATGCATTCATGGAAATGAGTCAGTCTCTTTTGATTGCTGTGTTAGGCAGCTTTCCATCGCTGTAACAAAATACCTGAGAAAAATCAACACAATGAAGGAGTGGTTTATTTCAGCTCATGGTTTCAGAGGTTTCAGTCCATAGTCACTTGATACTGTCTCTTTGGTCCTGTGGGAAGGCAGAACATCATTGCAGGGAGTATGTGGTGAAACAAAATTGCTCCCTTCATGGTGACCAGGAAGCAAAGACCAAAAAAGGAATAGACATGGGTTCCAGTATGCTCTTCAAGGATGAGGCTCCAAGGTCTTAACTTTCTTCCAGTAGGCCTCACCTTCTGAAGGTCCCGTCACTTCCCAGTACTGGCACCACAGGCCAGTAACCAAGCCTTTGGCATATGGGCCTTTGGGAAACATTTAGGATCTAAACCAAAATGAATGAGGATCATTTATGTTCATAGATCTAGATAGAACTTGATAAGTAGGTCACCATTAAATTTGACCTTTGATACCTCCTATTTTCCCCATTGATAATTCAAGGGCAACAGTGCATGAAATAGGGGAAGATAAGGGACTGGAGAACATTCTTCCTTAAACCAGTGACTCAAAACAGTGACTGTGATAAATACAGGAACCCGAGTTTCTGAGAAGCAGTGCCTTTGGGAGGCAGCAGGAAGGGGAAGTAAGCAAATTCCATGGACAGTCCTAGGCTATGCCCACTGGGCAAGATTTTCTGAGGGCAAGACTAGACTGGGCATGGTCACTGCAGGACACATGGTGAACTCAGAAGAGGGAAACAGGAGAGAATTATGGGCTTTACCAACGAAGAATTCTAATTTACTCTCTTATAAGCCCATGTGGTAATTTTATCCATTTTATTGTTCCTCTGAACTGTAAAAGTAAACCAAATACACATTCAAAGCAGCTTCTCCAGGCCTGGAAAATCTCTCCTTTATGGCCGGGAGGTTTGTTCAGAGGCCACAAAAACAAAGGCACCTGAGGCCATTATGCTATTTTTCCAAGTAACTCCCTTGCTGGTCTTTTGTCAAGCACACAACCCCAGCCAATTTCTTTGGCCCTGGCAGGGAAGATGCACTGTGCACCAGGAAAGGCAGTGGATCTTAGGTATTTGGGAAGCAAAAAGCCGGGATTCTCATTCAAGGTCTGCCATTCATTAGATGAGGGACCCTCAGCCAAGCCTGTTAACATCTCTGAGCCTGAGTTTCTTACTTGCTAAACAAACTTGACAACATGCTGGATCTCGGGGCAATGATGAGGATGAAAAGAGCCTGCTACAAAGCATGAACAGCCACACTGTGATCTCGAAGCACTCTGCAGACATAGGATCAAAAACTTCCTATAGTTGATCTGCAGATAAATGCGTCTAAGATATTTAAAACAGAAAGTTGAAAATTGAAGTCAAGTCTTAGCAAACCATTGTCATTTCTGCAATCTCAAATTAACTTTGTGTTGAACCCAAATTAACACATTCTTCTGCCTTATCAAGATAGAACTATAACTCTGATCATTTCTCTGAAAATAAGGGCTTTTTTTTTTCAAAATAAAACATAATACTTATATAATGTGAGCTAGCACAACTGGTTTTTGTCCAGAGGCAGGTTCAGTCCCAACATGGGTGCAAGTTAGTACAATTCCAGATTAAGGATTTTTGAGCCAGTCCATCCATGCTAAAAAGCCACATTTTTTTCTTTCCTCATGGGCTGTGATTGTCCTCATGGGCCTCTAAAGTGGCATAGTTTAGGAGAAAACTTAGCCCATTCAGATACTTAATACATGAATTGAATCTTAAACCTGAAAATAATATAGTGATCTGTGAAATGCTGGCTTCCACCAACAAACTTCTGTTTGAAAATACTCTGCAAAGCTAGGGGATCACCTCCTTAAATTTGCATTTTCTGTGACAAAATCATTGTTTTCCCAGGAAGCCAATACAATGCAGAAGTGTCTCGCCCAGCCAGAGACTCCACACTGGCTCTGAATTTAAGGACAAATTTCAAGTTCACTAGCACCTTCAAAGACATGTGTTTCAGAATGATCCAGCTCCCAGTAAGAAAGGCAGGCAACAGCAGTGAAGATGTTAAGTGTGCATATTTCTGGAAAGCAAGTATTCAAGGTAAGCTCAGTCAAGAGTATCCATTCTTTATGGGGTACTTGCAATATTTGTGCAGGCAGGAGATAGGGGCCATCAGGAGAATTGAGACCCTGAAAAGTGTAGGCCACGCCCAACCTTTCTCCCTGAGCATGCTGGCCATGGATAAAGCAGTCAAACAGACATGGCCCAAACCTTAAAAGGTCTAGTCTTAAAAATCCCAAGCACATTCACATCTGCATACTATTCTTGTGAACTGTGAAAACAAAAGAATCTCTATATCAAAAATGAAAACATTGATTCTCCCATGCAAGCATACAAAACCTTTCAATGTCTCCAAATAAGAACGTACAACCTTGCGGAGAGACACAGTACTCAGTGATCTGATAACCATAACGGAGTTGGAGTCTGGCACAAAGTGACAATCTGTTTTATATTTTTAATGTGATTTTAAAAAATCATAAAGTAATCATAGTCACTGCAGAAACAGAAAATATAGAATGTTTTCAAGAGAAAAACGTCCAAATTTTTATAACATAGACATTGTCATTACTCACATTTATATAAGTGCACATGTACAAATAAAATTAGAAGCATAATGCATATAATTTTGCATCCTACAGTTCTCACCTAAAATTACTGAAAACCATTTTTCAGTGATGCCCAATGTTTATATTGCGTGAACACCCACATAGCACTTGCTCCGTACCAGACACTGTTCTGAGTGCTCCACAGGCATTAATCTCTCACGGCAGGCCTAAGGGGTAAGTGTTATTATTATCCCATCTGCAGCTGGGGACGCTGAGGGGTCACTGAGCTGGAGCTGGAGTTCTTACTCGGCCGTCTGATTCCAAAAGCATGTTCTTGACTTCATGCTGGGAGCCTCCGTGGACAGGGGAAACTTGGCTTTTTCTCACTCCATAATCCTCCAGTTTGATCTCCTGTGACTTGGGCAATGCCACATGAAAGACTTCAAGGTCCCTTCCAGGCTAAGTCCCCTGCTCTTTGAGTTATTCTCTTATCACTTGTAGGAAGAAGTTCCTTCTCAAGTCACCTCTATTGGCCACCAAGTGGCAATGGGATCCAGGAGATGTCCATGGTAAGAGCTAGGCACTGTCAGCTGCAGGTTCTTCTGACCCTGACCTCTCTGTGCTTTGAGCCCTGGGACTGGCTGACTCCATTACTCATGCAGGAAAGGTTGTTATCTGAGTTTCCTTTCCTGTGCCAACACAGTCACCTTCACCTGCTGCCAGGATGCCTGGCAGCAGAGATAGATGCACATCAGGCACCTGGCCCAAGCTGGCCCAGGGCCGGGAAAAGTACAAGCTTTGTTGTTGTTGGGTTGTATTTGTTTCTGTTTATAGTTTGCTTATTCATTCAGTTGTGTATCCATGTGTGCCTCATCCACAGGATGGAAAGGTCAGATTCTGGAGCCAGACAGGCTGGGATTTACTCTCAAGCTTGTGGGAATTTAGGCAAGTTTCCTAACTGCCCTGGAACTCCATTTCTACAACAGGAACATAGAAGCAGAACCCATCACACAGAGTTTCTGTAAGGAATAAATGAGATAGTTCATGTCAGAGAATGGGGTACCTCACAAGGGTTCAGTGAGTCGCAGCTATTTGCTTCATTTCTTTGTTCCATGCCCATCTTCTCTGCTTCCCCCTACCCTTGGCTTTGAACTTGCTCCTCCATGAGGGTGGACAAGGGCAGGGGGCAGGGACACCAACCTGGCTTGAGCCTGTGGCATGAGATCTCTCTCCTGCCCTTTCCTGCTTCACAGCTGAGGTGACAGAGTGGACCTGGCCACTTCTGGTGTAGCCACAGAACAACGCCAGTCTCCCAGAATCATTAGCATCTTATTTCTCAGAGAACTGGGTAGCTGTTTCCTGCCACTGGGCCTGAGACATCCTGCTTGTGGCATCCTTTCCTTGGGTCCTGAGTGAGACATGCAAGAAACTGGCTGTCACCACCCAAGCCTGCCGGCTTCAGGAGATGGCTCCCCAGAGACCCAGGGAGGGGCAATCTGAGGGCTGTGACCAAAGATGGGGCCAGGCCTGCTGGAAGGCTGTCCTGCCTCATCAGGATTTCCATTCTCCCTGGAGCTGAAAGAGAAGAATGGAACACTCCTCAATGCCTACATGGTAACTGCAGAAGGCATTAAACTTAATGAGGCTCACCATCTGCCTGAAGTCCTTCACCTTCCACCTTTTAAAAGTACCTTCTGAAAACAGCCCTGAGCAGTAGGGGAGACAGAGGGTACACATGGAGGCTCCTCAGCTGGGGTCTGGAATCCCTAAATTTCTAAGAATTTAGCACGACCTAAGGAGCTTTGGGGGCAGGCAGAAGAAGCCCATTAAGCCTGTAATGGAGTCAGGCAAAAAAGAAATTTTCCACAATTAGTCCCCAAGCCTGGATGTGGGTCTGGGCATAGGAACCCGATGCCTTTTTTCTTCTTCTGAAGCTGTTTAACTTGGTCAGTGGAGACCTGACCCAGAGAAAACAGTGAGCAGGTATCACAGGTTCCTACAGGTTCGCATCACTTGGCTCTTCCACTCTTGTTAGCAGGGCCTCTAGCTGCCAGGGCCGAATGGACAGACAGACAGACAGACAGATATATATATATCCACCTGAGTGGGCTGTCTTCATGGAAAAGATTGGTGAATACAAAGCCCAGCTGGGAATGAACAATTCCTTGCAATAAGAAACAAACATGTGTTCTATTTGGTATCTAAACATCGCAACTCAAAACTCCAGGAGTATAGATAATCAAATCACCGTGCACATGCTTTTTTAGGGTGACTGGGGGTGGGAGAGATCTTGAGGGCTGATTCCGTGCCCAGGCTTACATAAGTTCACTACCCTGGGTAACAATCATGAAATCCCACTGATTTGATATGGAATGTCTGTATCTTTCCTTCCTAAAGATTTAGGGAAGTTGGGCTATTAACACAAAAGTGGGGAAATGTCCAGCTTGGCTGAATGCTCCCAAACCTTTTAGCAGCACATATTAGCACATTAGGATGGAAACATAAATCATCCTATTGTGTCCACCAGAGCTGCCGCTCCCAGGGTGGAGCTCACTTTATTGCCTGTGGGCCCCCACTTAGTATACACTGTTTACAGTTCAGAGACAGGAAGTCTGTGGACTGATGCCTGCCCTCTGCTGGAGAGAGCATCAATGCCTGTCGTGTGCTCCTCTTCTGGGCCCACTAAGTGGCAGGCACTGTGCAAAGAACTGGTCCTGAGGTCACTCCTCACGATAAGCCTATGGGGTAGACATCATTGACCATGCTTTGTGAAAGGCAGAAACTACAGCCCAGGAACATTAAGTGACCACCCAAGGTCACTGAGTAAATGAGCACTATCAGATTCGAATCAGGTCTTCTACCCTTACAGGCCGTCCACAGGAACTCAGGGGAAAAAAAGAAGAGCAGCTGAACAGCTAACAGACATCAATGGGTAGCACTCGCTGGAAAGAGCTGTGAAGATGCTAAAGGCTCAGGGAGAAAGGGAAGTTTCTTGGAATGAGGCATAAACCCTGGATTCCTAATAAGATAGGGAGAGGCGAGAGAGGTATTGTCTCCTACACCCTCCATGAGTAGACAAAGCAAAGATACATTAAGCACACAGAACCAGCTAAAGGACAGAGGAAGATGTCCCTGGTGGTTCCAGGAAGGTAGCAAACTGAGGACAAGCCAGGTTCCTCTGCAGCAGCAGCAACAAGAGGTAAATGTGGAAAAAGCCAGCCCTCGGGGGTGACAGCCTCTCACCTGTGCATAAGACACTGCACAGAGTTCCTGCACAACCCTGCCAGAGCCTGCAAAGACAGAGCTAGCCACAAGATGTTGTCACAAATGAACACCATGGCATCCAGAGCCATTAAGTGACTTCCCTCTTCCCAGGTGACACCAGCTGTCAGAACTTCCCCAGGTCACTCATTGCCCCCAGTGATCAACCCTGTATTCTCCAGTGTCTTTCATTATTAATTTTTTTTTACTTCCCACCTGTGTAATCAACTCCATGAAGCCAAAAAAAGATTAATGGGTTCATTCAACCATTCAGTTAGTCAATCAATAAATATTTGAGTGCCTTGCATGAGCCATGCATTGTGCATAGTGCTAGGGACATGATAGTGGAAGAAAACAGATGCAGTCCCTGCAGGGAAAGGCATTCCAGCCAGGAGAAAAAAAAGGAGTATAGAATGAGGACTACAAAAGTTGAGGGTTAGTTAGGAGATAGCACAGGGGCTCCACTCTGTAGGTACCAGGCTATGAAGGAAAAGAGGCCTTACCTCTCAACCCAGCCCTGCCAGTGGAACCCCTCTGGGTCTCCTCCAGACCAAGGTGTACCCCTCAGAAGACTCCCGTACCACTGCTCTTGACCTGGGCATGAGCTGCAGAGGTTGCAGGCATGGACCCTACGCTGCCATGGTGGGAGGAACACGTTAGTCATCTTGGACCTAAATTGTTCCCTTTAGAATGTCCCAGCTGCCACCGACCTGGCATCAGAGACTGTGGGGGCCCTGGAAGTGCTCCTTCCACCTTACTACTTTAACCTACTTTAAATCCATCAAAAAACTCACCCAAAGGTACAGTTCCCAGCCTCAGAAGCTGCAAGGAAGCCAGCAGAGGTTTCCGTGACAACTCAAACACAGCACAGTGATGAGTGATATATTGAGCCCCAAGGGACTTGGCCAAGGGAGAGAGGAGTGTGTAAAATATAAGTGGATTTTTCCCCTTCAGGTATGCTATGGCAGGGACAGACAGGAATAGACTTTTCTTCCCAAGGTCATTGCTGTGTATTTCAGAAACTTTCTCTTCTGAAGTTCTTCAAACTTTCTGTTTGAAGTTCTCCAAAGTTCCCTACCTCCCCACCTCCCAGAAACCCAGTGCCCTCCCTTCTCCTGTCAAAGTCAACTCACTTAACACGTTAACTCCTTTAATCCTCCAAACAACCTTATAAGGTTAGGAACAACCTTTGACAAGTCACTTATCTGGCTTCCTCATCTTCAAACCGGGCTTAATAGCAGTTCGGTCCCAATGTGCCAGACACAGTGCTCCAGGCTTTTACATGCATTATCTCCTCACAACTGACCTACTACTAGCTCTTTTTAGTCATAGAAATACTCAGCAACTCACCCAAGGTCACTAAGAGGCAGAGCTGGATCTCAGCCCACTGCCAAGTGCGCCCCAAGCACAATACTACATTGCACTACACCAAAAGGGAACAATCGCCAAAGGCTGTCACCTGAGCTGAAATCTTAGTGTACCCAGGGGTAGAGGGAGGCCCTGGACAAAGAAGAAGGAAGGAGGCCTGGCTCAGACCATCACTCTGCCAAAATGATAGTGCAGTAAATATGGGGGAACACTCAGGAGGGGTCAGTGGGGTGAAAAGTGGAGCGCGAGGCTCTGCATGCTTAGCAGTTCACACAGAATAAGAAAAATCCCCTTATCCATATTAAAGAGTGGTGGAGAGAGGTGGTGAATGAGATCACAGGTAAGGAAGGCTTCTACGGACAGCTGGGCATGTCTGGCCACTTCAGTACCAACGTCCAGAAGCTCTGACCCAGTGGTTCTGGAGGAAAAGTACTGAAGCAGTGAAAGCAAGGAGAAGAGAGTCAAGGCACATTTGACCTGGAGGGCTCCAAAGGCCAAACCAAGGCTCCTGCGAACCTCTCCTTCTAGATAGGGGCAAGGGCATGGTTTTGCTGTAAAGTTCCCACTAATTCTTTTCCTTCCCCCAGAGATTTTTCCTTGGCTGCATGGCCATGAGTGAAGTCATGTGTCTTTGTGCATAAGTTCAATAACTGTAATTTGCAGGGAGTTAATTACCTTCATACTTTGATCTAGTGGAATTTCATCTCTATGGTTACCAGTCAAGCATAAACAGTTATCATTTGTCTCTTTTACATAAAATATTCATAAAAATATCCCAAGAGTTCTAATCATGGCAATCAAATATACAGAATGTTCACAGAATCTTCTAAAAATTTTACGTGAAAGTACCCTACACACAAAAATAGATAAAATTGGGTAACTATTGGCTCTAAATAATAATTCAAGGATTGTATGGGCTTGCTTTTCAGTCCTAGCCTCTGTTAGGTCTCCCAAATGAGGTGGAGCTGGATAGGGTAAGTGACGGGCTGGAGTGCCCAGAAAGCAGTGTTCGGCACCTGGCAAGGTTCACTTTGGGGAGACCAGGGTGGGAGGCCAAGCACTGAAAAGCACCATTCAAGCAAGTGAGCATTTAGTGGTTGTGGTAGTAGACTGCACCTGCTGTGAGCCCTGCAGAGATGCCTGTGTACACAGATTCAGCTCAATCTGATTGATGATAAGGAATGTTGATGTATATGGATCACGGTGACAGGAGAGTCACTAGGTTGGTGTTTCTTAAGGAATCCTCGCAATACACACATGAACAAGACACAATTAAAGCCCATTACAAATGAGGAAACAAGATCAGGAAGCTCATACACCTATGGAAAGCACCTGGGCTCTCCACCCTTCTGGTGCCACCACACAACTGTCTCACACAATCGAATGTCAGTCTGCCCAGCAAAGCTCTGAAGTTTTCAAGGTGAGGGCCTGCATGTCCTTTCTAACCTACCAAGAGGGAACTCCCTACACGGGTAACATTACCCAGGTCCCTGGCCAATGGGGTCCATCATATTGGTAGCTCTGCTGGACTGGGGAGTGGTACCCATTCATGGGTAGCTCTATATTCCTAGGCAGCAGTGTCTGTCCATTCACAGATTTCCCACTACATGAAGACCTGCAGCAGCTCTGATCTGCAGGGCCTGTGAGGTTGTGTGGAGTCACCATGCCATATGAATCTAGAGCCATATGATAGGAATGACAAGGCCCAGTCGGCTTATGCAACACCATAGCCCTGCCCATAGAAATCTATCTCCAACCAGAGCACATAACAGGAGCCACCTGTGGATGGAGCTGGGCGAGGGAGCGAGGAGAATGACATGGCCTACAGGTGGACGGCTCTGTCTGCTTCCACAGGGACTGCCCAGAAGTAAGACCTGCGCTGCGAGTGGTGGCGCACACCTGTAATCCCAGCACTCGGGAGGCTCAGGCAGGAGAATTGCTGTGTGTTCAAAGCCAGCCTGGGCTACATAGTGAGTTCAGCCCAGCCTGAACTGCATAGCAAGACACCGTCTCAAAAACAAAAAAACAAAAAAAGTGGGACCTAAAGTTCTTTAGACCCCCAAGGCCGAGGCCTGGTGCCCTGTCTATAAGGTGAGAGTCCAAGGTTCTAGTCCCAATACTGCTCCCCTCTCTGCACTTTGGTTTCTGTATCTGTCAAATGGGTGTACTAATCACTGGGCCTCCAGCCTAACAGATGGGCAAAGACCCACGTGAGACCACATGTGAGTGTCCTATCAGGGGCTGTCCACAGGCAGTGTCTGGGAACCCGCTAAGCAGCAGTGCCATGGAGAAATAAACTGAGGCTCAGCCAGGCTTTCTGTCCCCTCGCTCTCTTTCACTGATCTCTCCGGCAAGTGTGCCACTGTTGAGGGCTGCTGCAGGGGGAAGCACAATTGGGTGTAGTTCAATCGTGACCCCCCACACACACAGCCCAGGCTTCTGCCATATGCCAGGCATTCCAGTTAGAGCTGTCAACATATTGAATGCAATCTTTATAGTCATCCTATGAGGGAACTGAACTGCCCCCATTTTATAGATCAGGAAACTGAGGTTAAAGATGTTAGTGACCTGGCCAGTGTCACACAGCTAGACAATGAGAGTAGGATTTGAACCTAGATTTTCTACTGCATCCCACCATCTCTCACTGCACGCTACATTGTAAAGGGACAGACTTGGGGCCTGGATGTGTCATTTCACCAACCTCTGATCCAAGTATCCCCAACAAAAGCCACTTTGTCCCAAGAGAAATGTAAATAGAGAGTAATTCTGCAACGAAATAGAAGTCAATCCCAGTAGGCACCGATACTTAAAAAGAGCTGTATTTTAAGCTTCAGTTCTCAGACACCAGAGATAGTCACTGTCAGCCCCTCTGCCTTGACCACTAAAGTCTCAGTGTTTGAGCGTGACTCTTCTTTTTTGTCATCTTCACCCAGAGTGACCCCTCCAGGAAAGTCTTCACTCTATACTTATTGAGGGAGTCCCTGCAATGTGTCAGGTGCTGGACCAGGTCAACAAGACGACTCGGTTTATGTGGTCAAAAAGCACGTAGTTGAGCCAGCCTGTGGCCAGGGGTTGGTCCCAGAAGTTATAAAATCTTGACTTCAACATTTCTTCCAGCTCTGATTCTAGAAAGAGCACTAATGCCCCCTGTTAACTATTCCTCCCATTTCTAGAACATTTGTTCATTGTTTAATTTGCTCACAATTATAACTAAAACTAGATCAGACCCCAAGGTATATTGACCCCATCTCTACGATCTAAAGTACAGGCCAAGATCCAATGAAAGGATCAAATATCTGAGTGGGGACAACTCCTCCAAACCCTGGATGTCAGGCTCTCCCAGAAATGGGTCACTGCTTATCACGCTGCAAACACTGCCCTCCACACTACCTCCTGGGGGAGCCCTGGGAGCTCTGCCTGTGCTGCTGGGGACTCCAGGTGCTGTTTCATCAACTGTAAAAGCTGCTTCACTCAATGGTGCTGCTGTCCTAGACCCATCAAAGCCCCCTTTTAGTCCCGGATTAAAGCTGTCAGAGGTTGGAAATATTAAATGCCCGAAGAGTGGGGACCTGAGGTGGAACACCTAGGTTGTGACTAAGATTGACTCTGGGTCACAGCATCAAACCCCAACAGTGGAGAGCCTCACTGGGAACAAAGCAAGCAGTTTCCCGTGGTCCACCAGTATCCTGCAGAGAGCCTTCTGTGCTTACCCTGCGGCCCTTGGGGATGACAATGCAGAAGACCTGATGGCTTCAGGAGTGAGGGGGCAGGGAGAGATTGGAAGGAGAGCTCAGGTGTAGGCAATGA
This sequence comes from Fukomys damarensis, assembly GCF_012274545.1. Taxonomy (NCBI): domain Eukaryota; kingdom Metazoa; phylum Chordata; class Mammalia; order Rodentia; family Bathyergidae; genus Fukomys; species Fukomys damarensis. The sequence goes on along the minus strand of NW_022900921.1, from coordinate 29,471,914 downwards.
GTGCCCTATTTTGCCGGGTTCTTCCAGAATTTCCCTTGAAAGGCTGGGCAAGTATTTACCATCCAGCTCCCACAGCTGGGATTTGCACTCCTGTTCTTCACCATCTGTGGGCCGTGTCTAAACGATGGTTATGGGAGCCCCTCCACAACTGCCCCGCCAGCTGAAGAATGCCCACTGTGGGTTGTCCTGCAAGAGGACCAGGGAACGCCCCCATCATAGGACCTACACAGCCAGGTTACTGTCTTTCCTACAAAGCCTCCCATCCTGCAAGGGGAGCAGTGCAGCCACTGGCCCAGGTGCTGGGGAGGGCATAAACCCGCAACAGCCCTAGAATCACTCATGCTTTGCCGTCCGCCAGCATGTCTCTGTTCTCTTCCACTAGCTCAGCCCTCAGCCTTTTGAGAGCCCTGAGCTTAAGGGAACCAGGTGCCTTCATTAAAAGAAAAAAAATATCAACAAATAAAGGGCAATTTTGCAAGAGGAGTCTGGTGTGTTCCTGGGAGCTCCAGGCAGTTTTATAGGCCCAGACACAGACCCACAGACCAAAGGTACTCAAGGACCATATAGCATTTCCCAGCCCCCACAGGCTGCCAGATGGTCCAGGGCCCTTGGGCATGGATGCGGTGGGAAAGGCCTCATCCTCTCCTGCAGCCTCACTGCAGAGAGCAATCTTCTGCTTGGTGGCACGGTGACAGGGAGGAGGGGAATGCAAAACTCCAGAGCACCTGGAACCTCCTGATAGGGGCCAGCCTTGCCCTTAAAAGTGCTTTATCCTATGCATGATGCAGGATGGGAACATGAGAGCCCCTGGTGAAAACACCCTAAATCTCTATCTCCAGGCACCCCTCAGAAAGCCAGCCCCTACCTTTGCCTCTTATGAAGACAAATCTGGGAACTTACAGCATCATGGAAGACAGCAGACTGGACTGAAAATGCACCTATAAGATCTTTCATGTTGAAACACACAGGACATCCAAAATTCTAAGGACTGGGGACATGCCAACCACAAAACATACTGAAAATGGGCACCCATGCAAGACCCAGAGGCCCATCATGTCACCTGTAGTGTCCTGGCCTTTGGCATGCTGACATATGGGGGACTCACCTGGAGCCCAACAGGACTGACTGTAGTGCCTGCCTTCAGCCCAGCGGCCTGCTAGGGACTGGGCAGACTGTGAGGTGACACAGCTCACTTCTCATGGTACTTGTTGTGGGGAGCATGTGGCTGAGTAAAATGGTAGCAAGGCCTTGAGAGATTCCCAGACCACTGCAGTTATGTGCTAGGGAGACGTTTTGTAAATCCTCAACTTAAAACCCCTAACCTGGGACTTACTGGCATTTCAGAAAATCTGTATTTCACCCCAGGGTCCTTTTAACCCTCCCTAGGTATTTAAATTGGGGCTGAAATGGGGGTGGACGTGTTCATGAAATAACATGTGCCAAAGAAAGATGAGAATACCCAGGTGTGTGGCCAGAACGTCATCATAAGAAGCCCCTGTGTGCAGCGTGGTAGGGCTGGATCCGAAGGATAGAAGCTCCTATGGGCCCTGGAGGAGAATCAGTGCTGTTGCACCCTTTTCAGAATGGTGAGGTTTGCTTGGCTCCTGGCTTATTTTGGCTTGTTTGCTTCTTTGTTGAGGAAGTGGAAATCAAAATGGCCTTAAGCAGACCTAGGCACCAGATTCAATTTTCCAGTGCAAATAATGACAAGTTCCTGGCACCAGCACCCAAGGCTCTCACCAAGAGCCCCTTGTTGCCCCCACCCCCGACACATCCTGTCTTTCCATCACCTCTGACTTTCAGCTCTGCTGTTCTGTCCCTGGGGTGCCCTCACTCCCGCTCCTCTTTCCTCGACCTGTGGAAATAGTCACTTGTCCTTTAAGGTCTCTCAATGCCTGCTTCAGGAAAGCGCTCCTGAACCCTACCTGAGCGCAACTGCCCAACAGCCACCTCTGAATCCATATTTCCTGCTGGCCTTGGGTCTCTCTCCACAGAGGCCCCAGGAGACCTGCTGGCCCCTGCCTCTGCAGCCCTAGGTGAGGCTGCACAGAGGAGGAGCTCAGTGAGGCCTCAGCATCTGTGCATACAAATACAATCTACTCCCCCACAGCAGGCCGAGGAGAACAACTAGGACCAGCATTCTTTTTTTACCCTTCCAAATGGATTTCCACGCCGATCCCTTCCATTCTTCCTTCTATGGGATAAACACAATTAATGTATTTGTACTACACTTGATCTTAGCCAAAAGGCTGAGAACTGCTACAATTAGTATATATGTGATAGCTCAAATATATTTTTTTAAATACCCAAATATTGGGTCTTCGAGATCAAAAATGCAGGAAAACCTTGCAAAATATGTAGGTCTTGCTGAAGAAGCAGTAGCAAGCACATGCCAGCCCTCAGCTTCTGCCTTTCCCCTTTGACACTGGACCTCCCAGTCAAGGCACACAGAAGGCAGCCTGCCCCTATTTCCACAGCCTGCGCCAGGAGTCCTGGATTCCATCTCAGCCAGTGCACAGTGGGCGGCATCTACCTTGCACATGGGCCCTTTCTTAGAGTCTCTCCCTCCTGCCCTCACTCTCTCTAGCATCCACATCTGGTTTCTCTTCAGCATGAGTCTCACAATGGACAGATTTTGCACTTTGAGGATTTATGGTTCCTGCTGCCCCGCCTTGCTTTTGATCATATGCTTAAAATCTGGGCTGCAGTCTTGGCCCCAGAGAGCTGTTTATGACATTCTTTTATGGGCTTAAGTCGCTCACTGTTAAGAACTTGGTCATGTTCAGAAGCAGTGTGACTAGTTACTACAACAAAACAAAAATTGCAATGTACATATCTCAGACGGTTGCTTGAAAAAGTTTCCTCGTGTGAGGCTAATCAAGGATACCATTCACTTGGCAGGTAAATCCTCTGCACAATGGGTAGCTAGTTTGCCTGAGACACTGATTTCAAAGAAATTTAGTCACCATTCCTTACCCCAAAGGCAGTCAATTCCTCTCTCCTGCTGTGCTCCTGGCTCTGGCTGCCAGAGACCCTACTGACAGAAAGTTCTGCAGACACCAACATCCCAAGTACCGCCCTCTTGAAAAATGAACATTTCATCTCTGCATTGTTTTTCAGGAGTAAGCAAAGAATTCCAGAAACAAGATGGCAAAGCATTTATCCTCCAACCTTTGGCAAGAGCTTCCCCTTACCAAAGTTTCTATTGCCTCCCAACCCCCTCTGCCATCCCTGCTTTACCCAACAGCCAGTGATCTTCCTACAAGGTAAAAACAAACAAACAAACAAACAAACCCTACTGCCTGAAATTCTCTTATGCATCTTTAAAATTTAGGAGAGACATTGGACCTCCTTAGCAGCCCGTTGTCCAGTGGCCCTAATCTACTTATTCAGCCTCATACCTTATTCCCTGCTATGATTCCTGCCCTACACTCAAGATACTCTGGTGACGCCCTTGAGTACCCATGACCTTCCCGCTGAGCACAAGCTGCCTTCCCACTTCTGTCCCCCTCCTTCTCCAACACAATAGGAGCACCCCCACGTGAATAGTGCACCTGCCTTTGCTCTCTCACTGTGCCCACACCAGAGCCCTGGAATCACTACAAAAGAATCCTCAGACCATCCCTTGAAGGAAGGATGCCCCAAACCACATTCCCACCCTCTGATACTGAGTGTAGAGTTGCCAGTTAAAATACAAGCCATCAGTCAAATTTGAATTTCAGAAAACAATAAATAATTTATAGCATAAATATGCCCCAAATACTGCATGGACAGCCTGCGTTTCTCTTTGCTAGCCCTGGCAGCTCCGGGATATCCTGCAAGAGGAAGAGCTGAGGCACAGGGAGAAGGAAGCAAAGGTGAGGCAGGGCAACAGGGAGAGGCCTTGCCCTCCTTCTGGGCGGTGTGTGGGCAGCACAGAGCAGCCAGACCGCTCAGATGCGAATCTCAGCTCTGCCACTCAGGACAGCAGACTCGTCCACTCTGCCTTCAACAAGATCCTTACCTTCTCTGTCTTGTTTCCCCATCTATAACACAGAGCTGACATGCTTCACGTGGTTGTTAGGAGAATTAAATAACATCATTTGTATAGCACTTAGAACAGTCCTTAACACATAGTAAGTGCTAGCTAAGCGTCTCGTAATATAAAGCAAAAGGAAATACCAAGCAAACCTACAGAGGAAAGACAAGAGTCTAAGAGATTTAATATTTATAAAATAAAATAAGAATGAGCATGTATGGGGCACTTACCACGTGGCGAGGCGCTGTGCTTCATGCTCCTCCCGTATTGGCTCATTTCATTCTCAGCCTGTGTCTTTGCTTACTTATTACTACTTATTTATTACGATCCTCTACCCTCTAACTACAGATGAGGAAGCAGAGGCAGAGAGGTGCACAGTGGTAAAACTGGATTCTCAACCAGGAAATCTAACTCCGGAACTCCCAGAGCAGACAGTGGTAAAGTGAAGATGCACTTTAATTCTTCGCTCTCCATCCATTCACTGGGCATCTCCCTGGGCATATAAAGGGGCACAGGAGTAACCAAGAAAGACGCAGAACGAGCCTGAGGCAGAAGACCCCACCAGAGCATTTGCAAGAGGGAGGAGGAGTACTGAAAAGGGAAAGGAGCCAGGAAGGCAAGCAACAGTGGCTAGGAAGGGGCGGAAGGGCAGTGCGCAGTGTCAGGGAGGCTTCCCTGTGAAATGACATCTTTGCACATTCAGGAAGGCAAACAGGAGCGACTACCAGAGCCAAAGAAGAGCCCTTCTCAGCAGAACAGGCAGCCAGCAAAAGCCTTGAGTTGGGAAGCTGCTTACACTTTCAAGAAGCTGAAGAACAGAAGGTGTGGCTAGAGACAGGGTTAGGAGTGGGCTTTCGTGCAGAACAGCAAGTGGCAGCACAGGGATGGAGGAGGCATCAGGAGCCAGGCCCGCTGGGGCCCTCACGCTGTGACCACATAGAGCTGCAGGCAGAGGGAGGAGGCACAGTGAGGTAGGGCACAGCTCTCAAAGGTAGAATAGGGGACAACTCTCAAGACAGGGCCTGCCCCACAGCATGGAGCTCACCTGAACCCCAAGGAGAGTATCTGCCTCTGCAGGGCCAGCTTCAGGGCTCCAGTACCCATCACCCATCACCAAGGTCAGCTAAACGGAGTTGAAGGCTGCCCAAGGCTTCACTGAATCGAATGCTCCTGAGTTGCTATTATACGAACATGCTCATCAACCAGAAAGCCAGAAAAGAGCCTTCCCAATGGTGGCCAATGTTTCACCACTAGAAAAGTGTTTGTGTCCCTTTCTTTGCCACCCTCTCTACAGAGGTTGCTGTTTGACATACTTGTTATCTGTTTGCCTAGTGATTCTTTTATGAGCACTGACTGCACAGTACTCCACAATCACTGCAACAAGTCTTCATGCCAGCATAGTCTTTCATTAATTTTTTTCAGTGTCCACTTAATCCCCCATGGTTCTACATGTACCTTTGTGCTTTCTTTTTAACAAGGAACATCTGCATATTGTATTTCCCTGTTACAGAGCTTTAAATAGATTTTCTGAAGTTAATTAATGGGGTGCAATGTCCTATTTCGGATAAGTTGAATATATACATAATTTTCCAAAATCTTGTACGGGGCCAGGGATTTAGCTCAGAGGTTCTGCCACCTGCCTCGGAAGCACAAGGTCCCGAGTTCAATCTCCAGTACCAAAACAAAAAAACTCCAAAACTCTGCTCTTCTGCTTCCTCATCTGTAATTAGAGGGTAGAGAATAGTAATAAATAAGTAGTACTAAATAAATAATCAGTGAAGCCAGGCATGGTGGCACATGCCTGTAATCCCAGCACTCGGGAGGCTGATACAGGAGGATCGCTGTGAGTCCGAGACCAGCTAGGCTACATAGTGTGTTCCAGGTCAGTCTCAACTACATTGAGACCCTGTTTGTGCTTTCTTTTTAACAAGGAACATCTGCATATTGTATTTCCCTGTTACAGAGCTTTAAATAGATTTTCTGAAGTTAATTAATGGGGTGCAATGTCCTATTTCGGATAAGTTGAATATATACATAATTTTCCAAAATCTTGTACGGGGCCAGGGATTTAGCTCAGAGGTTCTGCCACCTGCCTCGGAAGCACAAGGTCCCGAGTTCAATCTCCAGTACCAAAACAAAAAAACTCCAAAACTCTGCTCTTCTGCTTCCTCATCTGTAATTAGAGGGTAGAGAATAGTAATAAATAAGTAGTACTAAATAAATAATCAGTGAAGCCAGGCATGGTGGCACATGCCTGTAATCCCAGCACTCGGGAGGCTGATACAGGAGGATCGCTGTGAGTCCGAGACCAGCTAGGCTACATAGTGTGTTCCAGGTCAGTCTCAACTACATAGTGAGACCCTGTCTCAAAAAAACAAAAAACAAACAAACAAGAAAAGACAGGAGCTGTCCTTGGGAACCTTGGCTCTTTGTCTGCGTCTGCTGCTGCAGAGCAAGGCCCTGGGAAGGGGTCAGGGTGCAGGGCTGTAGTCAGAGGAGAGCCAGCAGAGGAGACCCCAGTGACACAGGCATCCAGGCAGATGAAGGGGTGAAGATTAGGTGGCACCCCTAGGCTTGGACTCCGAGCCAGCAGACACACAACCCAGTGAAAGCAGGTATTTTGGAGGGTCCACCATGTCACAAGTAGCGACAATGCCAGACAAGTTGCCCGAGCCTAAGAGCTCTCTCTGGCATACGCATGCAGGAACAAGACACAAGCTAGGAGGCCTGGGTGGCATTAATGCCCTGAGTGACTTCATGTGAAATCCTACCTCATTCCTGGGCCTCAGTTTTCTCATATATACAGTGAGGGTTAGATGGGGCCTCAGCCCCTACCAGTTCCAGACTCCACAGTTCCTGTCCCATGGAGGAAGTAAGAAGGACTTCCTTTCTGAGAAGCAGGTCAGTCATGCATGTAGAGAACTGGGTGGTGGGGGTGTCTCCGAGCTGGAAAGGCAAGAAACCGGCCACAACCAGTCAACCTGGCCTATTGAGTAGTAAACAGATACCTGTGGGATTTCCTGGAAAGGCACCTTCTGATTCCTCCTCCCAGCCACTGCTTTGTTAAAGCAAACGCTATGCTCTGGAGAGGAACTGGCTTCCCTGGGTAGGTGGTCTGCATAACCATCCCTCCACATGCATGCATATAAGCACTTTCTCACACATGACCTTATGGTCTGCATGGCCTGGTTCTGCACAGTCCTTTCACATGACTGGTTTTTTTTTTCTTTTTCTTTTTCTTTTTGTTTTTTTGTGGGGTTTTTTGCCTGAATCACGCCCTATTTACCCAACAGATAGGGAAAAGCATGGTAGTAGGCACCATGAGGGATGAGGACCTTGCAGATCATAGGATCTCCCAAGATGACCCCCAAGTAAATATGAAAACAGCAAGCACGGTCTGAGGTAGTTGCGTGTGAAATGAATAAAGTGAAATAGATCAAGGCATCAAGAGTGATGCTGCCAGGCATGGTAGTAGTAAAATCACAAGTTCAAGGCCAGCCTGGGCAGCTTAACAAGACTCTGCGTCAAAATTTAAAAATTAATAAAAAGGGCTGGGGATTTAGTTCAGAGGTGAGCTCCTGCCCGGCAAGCACAAGGTCCTGGGTTCAATCCCAGTTGGGGGGACAGCCACTGGGGCAGCTAGGCAGCTTGGTCTGAAAAGTGGATACAGGTACTGAGGCTCAGAAAGGAGAGGGTTTTCTGTGGACATTGGGGCACAGCAGTGCTGGCAGAGGGACAGGGAAGCACAGAGATCCTGAGATGGGGACAGTTTGCATGTCTGAGGGATAAGAGAAGGCGGTGTGGATGAGCACAGCCAGTGAGGAAAATGACAGGTACTGGCAGAGGGGTAGACACTGCTGGGGATTTGCCTTGGACTCCGCATGAGATCAGGAGCCCGGGAAGAGTTGGAGTAGGGGAGGCCCTGCCAGAGATCATCCAGTGAGCAGCAGGGGCTGTAAAGAGCAGACGTGGCCTACCTACCATGTGGTCAGCCAGTTAACTCCTTCTCACCTTTTATAGTCAACCCAGTATCACTCCCTCCAGGAAGCTGTCCTCAGTTTGTCCTGCCATATCCCCTGATAAGCTTCACACTTAACTCTGTGGGACTTCTACCCTTACCCCCACCACCACCGCAGTTGTGGGCTGATGTCAATTTCACTACTCTGAGAACAGACACACACCTGCCTCTGCTTACCTTAATTTCTCAGCAACCTGCAAAGCACCTGGCATTCAGCAGGTGCTCTGAGTATGGAGAGAATAGATAAGCAAATGACCAGTGGCTCAGGCCAGTTTCCACTCCTCTGTCGAATGGATCCTACTTCTACTTCCTCCTCCCTTGCAAACCCACACCTATGTCAGGCTGTGGACACCTGCATGCACACACACACACAGCAAGCTGCCCTCCAGAAAGTGACCATATGTCTTGTCCTTCTGTGTACCGTGGAGACGTCTTCAAAGCAGGCAATGCTGATGTGCAAAGAACTCCTACCTCATCCCTGCCTAACCCTGCCACACACCCACTCCGGTCACCCAGCTTGGGCTCAGTAAAATCTGTACTTGAGGGCATGACGGGGCATGCACTCTCCCTTGCCCAGTCGGGCAGCATCACCTAGAGACCTGCTGGCAGTGGGGAACCCCGTCTTTTCCTCTACTGCTGCCTTCGGAAGAGTTCACATAAACAGAGGCAGCGATTTGCCAAGATACAACATCTGTGTTTTGTAAAGCAAAGATCAGCACACAAAGACTGAAGATTAAAATTGGCATCTCTAGCCTCTGGTCTAGCTCAGGAAAGAGAACTTTGGTCTCTATTTTTAGGGCCTACTATTTCCAACAAACACTCAGCACCCATGTTCCCTGGTCTTCTTCTTCGATCCTCCTTAATTAATCAACATATTATTGAAACAAATATGTTAAAATAAAATTTCATTAATAAAAATATTCCACATGCTCTGGGAAAGCTTGGTGGTTAAGAAATTCCTTCTGGGGGACAGTTTAGTGATTTGCATTAAAGGCCTTAAAACAGGTATATCCAATGGCTCAGGCACTCTTAAGACCATATCCAATTTTTAAAAAACTACCCACAAACCAAGTCACAAGAATATTTGTCCCATATCACTGTTTATAAGAGTGTATGGATGGGCCAGGGATTTAGCTCAGTGGTGCTACCACCTGCCTCGAAAGCTCAAGGTTCTGAGTTCAATCCCTGATACAAAAAAAAAAAGTGTATGGATGAAAATAATACAAATATCCAGCAGGGAGTAGTCAGTGAATTCCGGTAATGTGTACAAAGGGATACTCTGCATCTGAAATCCACATAACCATCATCAGCACTGACTGAGCACTTACTCTACTCTGGAAACCACATTAAAAGCTTGACATGCACCATCTCATTTAATTCCCCCTATGCCTGAGCTACTATTAACCATACCCATCTCACAGATGAAAAAATAAAGACCTAAAAGGATTATTTGCCCAAAGTCACACCACTAATAGCTAAGATTCACACCTAGGCAGTCTGCGTCCAGACACCACCCTATTAGCCTTTATACTACATGGCTTCAAAAGAGCAATGGTAGGAGCAAGACTAGCCACATGATGGATGTCTGTGATATACTGGTAGGTATAATAAGCAGGTTAGTAAGCAAACCATGCAGTCTGGTCCTACTTGTGCCTACAAAGCCAAGAAAGAAGGGTTTGGAAGGCTACCGCTGCTATCATCTTGGTTTAGATCTCTGAGTGGGTGAAACTGTTTGCATTTTTCAGGGTTTTCCTGCTTGTGTTTTCTTCTATTTATGTAACAAATGTCAGTATTAAGAAAAAATAACTTTCAGCTTGAAAATAAACATAAATGCCTAAAATTCATTGCTTTGCCCTCAACTTCCACTGAATGCAAACGTCCCGCTGGCAGCCTGGCTTCACAAACAAACACAACCACGGGCACGGGCGCTGCTTGGTGTTCAGATCTCAGCTTCCCCCACCTTTTGGCGGCAAATGTGCTCCTGCCGGGCATACAAGGCAGAGGCCTTCGCAGCTGGTACTCAGAAAACTGTCTCCCATTCTCCCCAGAAGCCCTCCCCCGCACTTGTACCTCAGAGAGCTGCCGGGCTAACAGCACAGGGCCGGGCAAGCTCTGGCCCGGAAACTGAACCCAGCCCCCTTCAAGCTTGAACTGCTCCGCCAGCTGTCTCTGGGTGTCTCTCAAAAGCTCTTCACCACCAGGTGAAAGCACAACAGGCGTGAAGGCCACCGACTGGACCAAAATCAGGAGCCCCAATTCTGGGGCCACATAGACGGGGACCCTCTTGGCCTAGTCACCTGCTTCCAACCTCCATGAGCTTGGGCATGTTGTTGCTTCTCTCTAAGCTTGCTTCTGCACCTGTTAAATAAAGAAATTAAAAGGACCAACTTGGAAGAGGCATTCTAATACTCATATATAATAAAATATATGCACTAATGATGTCAGTAAGTAATGTTTCCTGGGCACGAGGGCACCTCCTTCACTATAGCACTTTGTGTAAGAACGTTGTACCTCCCACAGCCTCCCTGTGACAGGCGCTGTGACTACCTACACTTCACGGATAATGAAACAACGTCTTTGAGTGATGAAGTCACTTGTACTGCTAACTAATGGAGAGGGAAGGCCCTCATGGCTCGTCTCACACCACTACATTCTGCAGCCCCACACAACCTCCGGAACAGGCAAGGGCCTGCTCCCTACTGGGCTGCTGCTTGGCTTTGGAGAATAGCTTGAAAGTGAGAAGTGCCCAGGTTCTCCCAACCCTCAGATGGCCACACAGCCACCAGGCCATAGACCCACATTAGGGAGCCTTCTCTGGGAGTGCCCCCACCACGTCCTGCCTCGGTTCCGTGTTGTAGGCAGTGGTTTTACTGCTGTACAGCCTATGGCAAAAGCCTATCTAGTCCTAGCCTGCGCTCTGGCCACCAGGGCTGCTGGCCTAACAGGCAGGCCTAGGGGGCAGGTCTGCTAGCACTCAAGCTTGGCACTTGCTCCACAATTCTTTCAGGTCTTCCCCAAGGATCTGGGCCCCTGCTGGGTTTCCCCGGGGCTCAGAATAACAGGCCTGTCTGGCCAGAGTGGGACCCATCAGCATGAGAACCGCGGTGCTCTTCAGATGCCTCCTCGAGGCAGAGCGGCTGCCCTGGAAGTGTGTGCAGGCTGTGGGCTGAGTGTGCAAGTGTGTGCAGGAGAGCGAGTTATGCGCGCGAGAGGGTAGCAGATGTGAGTGTGTGAATGTGCGGGTGTGCGCCCGTGGCTCCAAATGTGAGCCTCGGCGATAGAGATTCAGTCCAGGGAGGGCTGCAGGCAGGCTGGGAAGGTCTCCTCCCCCGACCACATTGAGAAATCTCAGTGAGTCACCGAGTGGTTCTGCATATTAATGAGCTCGCTCGCTGCGAGGGCAGGAGCGGATTTAAAAGAGGCCAGGGCAGGCGGAGGGAAGTTGTGGAGTGATCGCAAAGCGCAGCGCGCAGCGCCAGGCTGCTGCACAGGACACCCACCGACTGGCGCTGCCAGAGCGAACAGGGGCAGGAGGCGCGCTGTGAGCCGACAGATCCCACCTGGTTGGCGTCTCGGGGGGCCACACCGACCCGTCCCCGTCCGCGACACGGTCCCCGTGTCTCTGTTCCTGGGCTGCACCCCTCTGGCCAGCATGAGGCTCCTGGCGGCCGCGCTGTTCCTGTTGCTCCTGGCGCTGTGCGCCTCGCGCATGGAGGGTGAGTGCGGGGAGGTCCCTTCGTCCCCGTCTGATCCCATCCCGGAGAACTCAAACACTAGTTCTTAGCCATCCTGGGATCCAGGAGGGTTCTGGGTGGGCTCTGAAGGCGGACGTGGAGCAGGAGATCACGGCGCTACTGAGCAGCCCTTGCGCCCTCTCCCACAGGGTCCAAATGCAAGTGCTCCCGGAAGGGCCCTAAGATCCGCTACAGTGATGTGAAGAAGCTAGAAATGAAGCCAAAGTACCCGCACTGCGAGGAGAAGATGGTTATGTGAGTGCTTGCTCCTTACCGCGAGGGTGTTCCATGCTGAGGGTATGCTGGGGTTGGGTCGGGCTGACAGATTTCTTTCTACCTTTATCAAGTCCTTGGCAAAGCTTTGTCATTGCCCAGGGAGTCCTTAGGATGCTGGCGATACAGTCGTGAAAGGGGGTCACTGTCCTGGGCTCCAGGAACTGCATTTGAGTCCACTGTGGCCAGGACTCGGATTGGCAGCTTCAGTGTGTGCACCAGGCTGCCCTGGGTACTAGAGCAATCAGGGATCAGTGGCTGGAACACTTTGGCTGAAATCATTGAGAATACTCTCACCTCCAAAGTGGGGGGTGTGCTGCCTTCCTGCACCAGAAAGAAGAATAATGCAAACTTTAAGTCCCAACTTTCCTTTCAGAGCCTTTGTTTAATCAGGGACTATCCATCTGGATAGCCAGCTTTTTTTGGGCTTTTAGGGATTTCACTGTGAGAACTCTGGGGCTCTTTCCTCAGCAGCTGGACTGCTCCTGGGTCCTGAGCTCCTGCAATCCTGCAGAAAGTGCTCTGCTGGGGTTAATGTGCCATGCGACCTTAGCCCTGCCAGTGGGGATGTGATGATGACTTAAAAACTGGGGCAGAGGGAGAGAACACTGAGTTTCCTTGCTGCTCTGCCTTCCCAATTAACCACTTGAGACCAGCACCACTGTTTCCCCACCAATACGCTCTCGGCCAGGACACGAGCCCTTGGCAAAGCAGCTCCCAAATATTTGCCATGGACCATTGGCCCCTCTTCCCCTCCCCCAGAAACAGGACACACTTTATTCTCAGTCTGGGCAAGGGCCTTACCCCAGCTGGCCCCACTGCCCAAAGGCCTTGGCACAGTCTGCAAAGGCTGGGTGTGCTGGGAGGTCACTGCCCACACCCTTCTACCACCTGGGGCTGCAGGGTGAAGTGAGGGGGAGAAGCCTCTGGGCCTGAGCTGACCCCAACACCGTCCTGCATACGCATTTGAATTAACCCCTTTATCTTTCTCCCTTGCTTTGCAGACCAAGTCCATAAAAATTGCCCTAAAATCCTTTTAGGTGGGGGCTGGGAGTCAAAAGAGCTATCTTAGGAGCCATAAGCCCCTCAGCACTTCCAGCTTAGCAGTTTAAAATGGTAGGAAACAAAAGTTGCTTCTGAGACCATGCAGGGGACAAAAGCAGGGTATGGGGTGCAGTGGCATCTCAAAAGGACAGAATCCCTCACCTGGCAGACTTAACTCGTTTCCTGGCTAAACATCTCTGCTTATAAAGAGAAACAATAGCCAAACAAGTACAGGAGAAGGCTGTGTGCAGCCTGGTGAAAACGTGCAGGAACCTGGTGAGATCAGTACCCAGCCGCCCTCTCCTACTCTCCCCGACTCTGGGAGACCCCCACCCGCCCAAGCGTGGAGACTCCTTGCCCTTCCTGTGTTCCTCAGACTTTCTAGATCACACCAGAGGCCAGCACTTTTTGCCAAGGCAGGTTTTCAGCCACAAAAGCTGAACAAAAGCAAGTTTTCCAGTTCACCCTGAGTCACCCAGACATCTCTGCTCTGTGGCTGGGGTGGGGGTGGGGCAGGCAGCAGAGTATCTTTGCCAGTAGGAGCCCTTGCTCCCAGAAGGGTCCAGAAGAGTCAAAATTCTAGAAAGAGCAATTTGAGTCATATGTCCCTGAGCTTTCCCCCAAAACCCTCAACATCCTAGAACTACTGAGGAGAGAGGGACGCTGGACCCAGAATTTCTGACAGTTGCTGAGATCCGTGAATCTTCCTGTCTGCATTCCACAACTAATTTTCCTAATCTCGGTACCGTGATGCAGAATGTGAGCACGGTGGTTGGAGGGCTTAGCTTGCTTTCCTGCTTTTCCTGACCTTCAGGATTTGGGGTGTTCCACCTGCATGCTGACCCGAGAAGGGGACTTTTATCAGGCTTTGCCATGTCAGCTCACTCCAAGTGCATAAGCAGCATTGCAGGTCTAGAGAAAAGTCCATGTGCTGAGTTCCTGAGGGTGACCAGGGACCTTGGGGAGGGAACAAGCTCGATTTCACTCTGAAGCTGCCTCCATGCTCAAGCCCAGAAAGAGCCGCCCGTCTCCAGGAGGACTCCAGTGAAGCCAGGGCCCAGTCACCCAGCGGTATCAGAGGACCCGACCCTTGCCCAGGTTGTCTAGGCCCTGGTGGGGAACCAGAAACTCAGAGCACGGTGTGAAGTAGAGAACAGGTCACCCAGAGCCATTCTGCCCCCATTCTGGCGGCAAGATCTCCTTTCGTCTCCTCGTGGATGGGGAGGCTGTGTTCATGGCAACCCTGCCTGCCCCTTTCTAGAACCTGACCTGGGAGCCTTGATGCTCCATCTTTGGTAGACTGTGGGGATGAGCTACCTCTGCCTCACTTCCCACTCTCTCCCCTCTCACCTCTACCTACTCTGCTATGAACCTCAGGAGATCGCATCCTCACCATAACTGGGCACTTTCTGCCTGTGCTGGGTGGTCCCTTATTCTTGAATTCCATCCTTCCTCCTGACTCCTGCCATCCTTCTGGCTGGCCCTAAGCTCACTTCCTCTCCAGGCTAGAACACTCACTCACTAGCCTTATCTTTATCCTTAGCTATCTCAGCCCCCTTGATCAATTACTAATAACAGTAACCATTCCCTGGGCCTCTACCAAGTCCTGTGTACGCTGCATAGATTGCATCCTTTCATCATCCCAATAACCCTATGAGGTTGGTCTTATCATTATACCCATTTTGCAGATGGGCAGACAGATTCAGAGAGGTTATCCAAGGGCCCAGCCAAACATGAGGTTCAAACCCAGGCCCCTAGACTCTGTACAAGGTCATCATCTACTATATAGATGGCTAGGAATCCACCTGGTATCAGAACAGGCTGAGAGATGCCTGAGATCTTTGAGCCATGGAGAAGGGTGGTCTTATTTCTCTGCCCAAAGATGAGATAACTTTATCAAGCGTCAAACAGACTTCAAGGTCAAGAGTTTGCTTCAGGATCAGCAAATGCCCATCCCTGGGACAATCTGCGACAGATGGAGGGAGCTGGGGATGAGGGCTCAGTGTCCTCAGTGCTGGGGCATGTCTTACCCCCACGGTGGAGCTTCTGAAATCCCAGGGCAGAGGCCTTGGCACATACACCTCTGATCCCTGGAAAAACCCCAGACCTATGTTCCCCAAGTGAGCTCCAAGCACTGGGGACACCACACTGCTGGTGGTGCAGTAGACCTGGGGGACACTGTCCGGGACCCCGAGGACTCCAGGGGGAAAGGAAGGCCGCTCACTCCATATAGGATTAGGCCTTCATGTGGAGTCAGAGATTGAGGGGACAACAGACCCCTACACAAAGCTCACCAGGGAGGGAGGGAGGAGGAGGCCACATGAGGGGCTGTTATTGCCCACCTCAACCCTGAACCCCACCCCGCTCCATTTCAGCATCACCACCAAGAGTATGTCCAGGTACCGTGGCCAGGAGCACTGCCTGCACCCCAAGCTGCAGAGCACCAAGCGCTTCATCAAGTGGTACAACGCCTGGAGTGAGAAGCGCAGGTACGCTCACCGCCTCTCGCCCTCTCACCCTTTTCCGCCCTTCCTCCCCAGCAGGCTGCAGCTCCCAGGAGGAGAAGGGCCCTCTACATCAGGTCACCTAACCCCATGTAATATGTGAGTGCCCTCCACAGTATGCACAGACACTGCTTACACACCCCCAGGGACAGGGAACTCACCACTTCACAAAGCAGGCTGCAGCTCTCTTGGACAGGTATACATATTAAAGATTTATCTCTTTGTGACCTAAAGTCTGTTTCGTTATAACTTTCATATTATAGCCTTAATTGCCATTTTAAAAAGTCACATAAGCCATCAAATGGTTAGGCAAGTACCTCGCCTGGCTGTCCCTTGTGGATCTGATCTTGTGGGGTGAAGTGTGACCACTTATTGACTTTGTTAACCATAAAACTGTGGGTGCACCTAGGAGATGATGAGGGTAACTCTGCCAACATATTCTCTCCAGGATGCCCCATGATTCTCCAACATTCCTTCCTGTGCAGGTGCTAGAAGAGACTCTGGGTCTGATCCTTTAAACCAGCACTACTCTTACTCAGTGAGAATGCCGGTGCCCTGGACCAAACCCCAGCATCTCCTGGGCTCTATTTTCCCATAGTCAGAAAACCCTAGCTCTGACCCCTGTGGTCCGGGTCTGGACCTGGAAGGGAGGCCACTTCCCAGGTCCCTGAATCATGTAAAGGTGAGCTATCCTAGAAATGGCCCACTCCTTCAGCCTGCAGGGCTCGTGGTCACCTTTCCCAGTGCCAGCACCTCATCCTACACAAGGGGGAAATCAAGGCGAGACTCAGAGGAGAGTAACTTTCCTGGGAGCACAGGACAAAGCCAGGCCCCCAGGAGAGAGGGTCAGCCCCAGTGGGTAACTGGGCTCCCCTTCCCACCACCTGGCCAGGCATCTCTCCCTCAGGCCCAGTCCTCAGACCAGATTTCCTACAGCTATTGCACCTGAGCCTGTTTTTGCTGCCTCCAAAACTGCCTTGTTTGCAGTTGCCTGAAATGGGAGTGATGAGGGTGATGGACTATTTTCTATGTATCTGATGGGAATGGTGCCCTCCTTCCGCTTAGAACAGACAGCTCACAGAGGGACCTGCCTTTTCCCCTCTCTGCCACCCTC
Organism: Fukomys damarensis; assembly: GCF_012274545.1. Lineage (NCBI taxonomy): Eukaryota > Metazoa > Chordata > Mammalia > Rodentia > Bathyergidae > Fukomys > Fukomys damarensis. Next base: position 29,455,209 of record NW_022900921.1, on the reverse strand, counting down.
TAAGCCCTGCATCATCAAAAGGGAGTGAGGAAACCCAGAGCCAGCTAATGGAGGGGTTGAGAACATCTCACTTTAGCTCCTGGGAGACACTCAAGCCTTGTGCCCACCTTGCCCCTCACCTTGCACCTGGGTTGTGGCTCTGAAGGCGAGGAGGTGCCTGTGAGTCTAGCAGCCCTGCTTTTCCACTTCTACAAATTGCACTGAGAGAACCTCTTCATCCTCAGACCTGCCCTCTTCTCACTGCGTCATGGGTTCATCCTGCTCTCTTGGGTGCTGAGGTTTGACGAGAGGAAGGAGCGTGCCCTTGCTCTCTACTCCTCCTCTGTAAAAAGATAAAAAATGCCCCAATGAATGTGGAATGGAGATAAAGGAACTGTTTGAAGTCTTCTTGGGAGTGGGGCTGGGGGACAGGCAGGGTCAGGCCTGTGAGGAAGTTCTGAGCATCTCAGAGACCAGAGCTTCTGGCTGCCACAGGAAACAGCCACATCAGACTTTCTACTTCAACACGTAATTTGGTGGTCTTAGAAATCAAGAGCAAGGCAGAGGGAATGATGGGCCGTCAGAGTGCTAAGTATGGACTTGGGGCAGCCATGGGACAGAATTTTTTTTAAGAAAATGTAAAAACCTAAGTGGAGCCAGCTTGGGAGTGAGGGGAAAGATGACTCATGAATGCCTAATAACTAGTCAGGTGAGACAACACAGCCGCCTCGGAGCCCCAGCCCTGCTGACCCCTCCTCTGTCCTTAGGCTTTTAGCACTGGCGCGTCTCTGGAGGAGAAGCCTAAGTCTGAAGAGAGCATACCCGTGGCTACTTTCTCTAAGAGAGGGGCTCTGTACAGATGAATGGAAGGCGGAGCTGCTGGAGAGGACTCGGCTCCTTCACCATCTATCCATGGTCACTGAGCCCAGCTTAGGTCTTGAGGCTCCTCAGTTTCCTCACACAGAAGAGGGTTTTCAACACAGGACCTTGAGGAGATAAGATGGGATTGTAGAGGGAAGGCTTATTAGAAAGGGCAAATCCAGATGTGTGAGCTTTGGTGGCCTTCGTGATCACAATCATGTCCCCAGAGATGTTCCTCCCGCGTCCCCAGCTGAAGTCCTCAGAGGAGGCTGCACCCCGCAGGCCAAAGGAAGCCACTCAGCAGCAGAGCTACAAGAGCCTGCATCAGGTTCTGAGCCACTAACACCTGTGTTTTCTCTTCCCAGGGTCTATGAAGAATAGGGTGAAAAATCTCTGATAGGAAACTCCAGACCAGTTGCAAGACTTGAGCAAAGGACTTTGCTGGGTAAAAAAAAAAAAAAAAAAAAAAAAAAAAAAAAAAAACTTTCTTTCTCACAGGCATAAGACACAAATTATATATTGTTATGAAGCACTTTTTACCCAGGGTCAGTTTTTACATTTTATAGCTGTGTGCGAAAGGCTTCCAGATGTGAGACCCAGCTCTCCTGCGCTCCAGACATCAACACAGGCGGCTTTTTTGTTGAAATGGGGGGAAACTCATGCCTTTCCTTTTTTTAAAATGCTTTTTTGTATTTGTCCATACATTGCTGCACATCTGAGCTTTATAAGCGCCCAGGAGGAACAATGAGCTTTGTTGAGACATTTCATTGCGGTGCTGCTCCGACCCTAGCTGGGAAAGCTTCTGCCCAGAGGGCCTGGCCCCTTCGGCACAGCTGCCAGGCTCTCCTGGGCTTCGGTCGGTCACAGCCGCAGTGTGACTCTGCAGTGGCCCCTGTCGCCGGGCAAGCAGGAGGAGCAGGTCTCTCTGCATCTGTGTTTAGAGGAACACAGTTCAGCGCTTCATTCCTCCGGTTCATTTTTTTCAGTCTAAGAAACATTTCCAAGATCCTGTGGGGGGCGAGGCAAGTGACCCTTAAAGAAGGTGGCTGGATCTTTTTTCCAACCTGAGGGTTTCGGAAAGGTTCGCTGCTTCACTTTGTAATGCTTCAGAAGCAGTGAGGTTCCTACCACTGTTAGCGAAAACCTTAACAAACATTTTAAAATACACGCACAACGCACAGCTGGAGACACAATCTGTTGACAAGGGGAAACCTTCGAAGTGTGTTTCTCTCCCTCCACACAGTGGGACGTGCAGTGCTGAAGCGGCGGTACGTCCGTGGCTCCCCATGCAGCAAACCCGGAGCAGGGTGCCCTGGTTTGGAAGCTGGGATGCCCAGCACCCTTTCCTTTGTACATACCTTCTGCATAGCGCCCCCTGCAGGCTGTCCGTCCGCAGAGGCCGCACCATCCTGCTGGTTTATATGCTATGTAAATGTCGGAGATCATTAGCGTTGCATGCAGATTTCATACTCTTTCTAAGACAAAAAGAAAAGTAATAAAATATATTTGAAATGTACCAACATTCTAGACTCTTGACTTGGTTTTCGATTAAGCTTGGATGTCAGAACAATGTCCACCATGTCCTGAATAAACGGAGGCGAAGATATTAGGGGGAAAGAGGTGATCCTCAAGGACCTGTAGACACTGTCACCTCTGTGGATCATGTAGGGCTGCTGTCCCATCCCGAAGACAGGAAGGCAGGCCTGGAGATGAAGGCTTCCCACATGGGTGGCGGGTTGGTCGGAGCAGGCTGGTGAAGGCACACAGGACAGGAGGGTCACATAGATATGGTCCCTTGGGGCTCAGCGAGAAGCAGAAAGTACCCAGCGTGAGGCTGTGGGACTCTGGAGCCAGGCTGTCCAGGAGCCACAGGTGGGGGCTCTGAGGCTCTGTTTCCACTTCTGCAGGATGGAGTGACAACACTGCACACCGAATACTCTTCTGGGGACTCACAGAGCACGTAAGGCACAGCGGACACCAGGGCATGGTGAGCACCTGGGGAATAAGAGCTATTTTAATAAACTACCCACTTCCCTGTGTCCCACTGGTGTCAAAGTCAGCCAGGCCCTGAAACTGCACTCTGTCCCTCACCCCTACAGGGCAGCTCAGGGCACCCTGTCTCTAGAGCTGGAGCCAGGAGCTGCTCACCCACACCCACCTCTCCTCTGCAGCATGTTTCCTGACTCTGCTCACACCGGACTCTCCCGCAAGCCTTTCTGTCATATTCTCCTTTGTGCTGGCAACTCCAAGCCACACCACATACATTTCTAAGGAAACTGAGGACCAGAGAGGTTAAGAAAGTTGCCCAGTGTCACAGAGGACCCTTGCCACTCATCACTCTCTCCAATAGCTGGGCTTGCAGCCTTTCTGCTAAGAGTTGTGGGGAGGACTGAGAGCACACTAGGCCAGAGACTGCAACCTTTCCCTTCACTCCAGAGAAAGAAGAGGGATTTCACAGGGGAGCCAGAGACCAGTAGACAGAACGGAGCAGGAGAATGCTGGCAGTGTAACACATACAAGCAATGCAATGCCAGGCCCCTCCTGCCGGAAGTCCTGAACCCCGCCACAGTCCAGGATAGAGTCAGGAGGCCGCCATCTGCATGAAATCTCTGCCTGGTGCCTCCAATGCAAAGGCCCTTTCTCCCCCAGTTCTTTTTCTTTTTCTTGCCTGTGGCACTGAGAATGCAAACCATTCCGTTGCTAAGCTGCATCCCCAGCCCTTCCTAAATTTGATTTAGAGATAGGGTCTCACTGAGTTGCCCAGACTAGCCTTGAATTTGTGATCCTCCTGTCTCAGCCTCCTGAGTAACAGAGACTACAGTGTGTGCATCTCAGAGGTCCCTTCTTTTGTGGGCAAGACAGAGTGTGCACAGGACATTCATGCACTTTACGGCCTCCAGCCTCCCCTCCACTCTTGTGCTCACTCTAAACATACTACCCTCTCTGCCCTCTCTGCCCTCTCCACCCTTGCTGGGTATTCCCTGCCTGCCTGTATTTTTAGTGCTGGCATACTCTTGCCTAGCCCTAACAGCCTGGATGGTGCCTCCCTCCTCTGACTCCTCAAGTCCCCAGTAAGAGCACCAGCACCTCTGACAGGAGCCAGCCTCCACCCTGAAACTTTGCCCTCAATGGTGCTGCACTGCAGATACCCACACAAGTAAAGCATGCAGGGTAGGTAAGTAGAGGAAGCCTGGAATCCAAGCACAGTTTGTCAGAGTGCAGAGGGAGTAGAGATTTGCTAAATGTGCTGCTTCCCTACAGGCCCTGCACCCTTTCCTCTAACAGACAGCTGCTCCCCAGACCACTGAGAATGGGCTCTGAGTGCCCGGACTTCACCAAACCCCAAACGAGGACCCCCTGGCACCAAGGATAAACTGAGCTCAGTGAGGAAGCCCCTATTCTGTGGTCACAGAGCCATTTCCTGGGATTTGCCTTCTCTGGGCATCCCAGCAGGCCTGTGAGGTGTCCACACAGCACATTACAGAAAAGAGTGTGGTTCTGGTGCGCTGAGCGAGGCAGCCTTTCCAAAAGGGCCCTGTGGTCATAGCCCTCACAGGCTCCTCTGCCCATGGAGCAGCCGAGCCCATGGGCAGCATCACCTAGGGCCCCACTTCTTTACAAGAGGGCTCATTAGGATGCATGTGTCCAGTCCCTGACACCCCACAGCACACCCTGAGCAGGCACTTGGTGCTGTGCCATGCTGGATACTAGGATGGCCACATCCTCAAGCTCAGCCCAGCTCTGCAGCTCATCCTTCCCACCTTGTGAGATCAGCTCCAAACCCCACCACTACCTCAGAGCTTCTCCTGGTCACACAGAAGGCAGGTCAGGACTGGCTACATAATTTGTAAGGACTGGGGAAAAAGAAAAGATGCATGGGCTCAGGCATGGTGGCACATGTCTGGAAACCCAGCACTCAGGAGCCTGAAGCAAGAGGATCGCTGTGAGTTTGAGGCCATCCTCAATTACATAGCAAGACCCTGTCTCAAAAAAAAAAAGAAAAGAAAAGAAAGAAAGAAGAAAAGATGCATGGCCCTCTTCAAGCACCAGAAATTTATACCTAAGAATAATTTGTTATATATTTCAAATAGCTAGAAGAGAGAATTTTGCAACACAAAAGAAATTATAAGTGTTTGAGGTAATGGATATGCCAATTACCCTGATTTATTTGATGACTGCACATTATATGCATATATTGAAATATTGCGATGTACCACAGGAATATGTTACAATAATGGGTTCATTTTCAAAAAAAATGTTAAACCAGAAAGAAAGGGAAATTAAGAATTTTGAGGGCCAGGGATAAACTCAGTAATACTGCACCCCCCTCACAAGTCCAAGGTCCTGAGTTTGAGCCCTAGTACTACAAAAAAAAAAAAAATTTTTTTTTTT
>NW_022900921.1:29434859-29449721 GCF_012274545.1 Fukomys damarensis | reverse complement strand
AAAAAAAAAAAAAAAAAAATTTTTTTTTTTTTTAGATAGCCACAGCAGGGCATTAAGCCCAGCCTGGGGCCTTGTCTGGACAGGCCCTGTGTCCCTTGTTTGTCACAGCCCAGCATGACAGCCTGTTTCCAGGATCAATGCTAGGCCCCACCTGCATGATTCACTTGGCCCTGAATAGTTACATGACTTGAAATCTACTATAACTTAAGAAAGCTATTTTAATTTGGACATCTAACAAGATGTTTTCTTAGAGGCCACAGTCTCCATCTTGTACTTCTTTGTAAAGACCTCCCAGAACCTATGATGTTACTTCTGAGGTACAATGGTCCCCCTTATCTGAGGAGAATATATTCCACGACTCCCGGTGCCTGAAGCCATGGAGAGTGACAGACCCTACCTGTAACATGATTTTCCTATACATACATTCCTGATAAAGTTTGATTTATAAACTAGGCACAGTAGGAGATCATTAACCATTTACCATAGAGCTCATCAATCTCAGAATACCATTTTTTCTTTCCTGAAAGTCTAATCATCTTCTCACTTAAACAAAGTACTTCATGGCTTCTCTTTGGCATATATAGTACACCCTCAAGTTAGGACCAGCCTGACCTATGAACAATGTGGGTTAGTTAGGTTCATGGAAGATTCATCTGCCTGTTGTTATCTATATTGTGTACCCAGTGAAACATCCAGATCTCAGCTGTAGTGACTTATTTACAACCAACACTCAGAAACCAATCAAGTTTGTAAGTCAAGGGTCCACTGCACTAATTGCCAGAATCACTTATCTGGTATGTTGAGGCCACTGTCAAGTAAAATATAAGGGCTAGGAGAGCGCAAGCACTGACCTTGACGGTCCGTGTGATGACTGGGATAGCTACTGTTAGTGGCAGGGTAGCAGATACAGCATGGATGCACTGGACAGAGCGATGGTGAATGTCCCCCAATGACTGAGGAGGGAGGCTGTGCGATGTCACCAGGCTACGGAAAAAGCCTACTATCTAAAACTTACCTATTGTTTACTTCTGGAACTTTCCATTTAATATTTCTGGACTGAGACTAGCCACAGTACCTGAAGGTATAGAAAGTGAAAACACAGATAAAGAACAACTACTATACTCAAACACAACTGATTAATTTATTAATACCAAGGTCTTCCGGCGCTCCCTGAGGACGTTTTCTTTATCTTCATTGAGCAACTGCTAAGCATAAAGCTCTTTGCTGAGCACCATGGGGAGCAGAGGTTTGGCCAGCTACGGTCCCTCATCCACAGGGGCAGAAATCCACAGTCTACACCAGAGGCAAAGCCGCTGCATGAAATTACCTATTGTCCTAATCCCTGCGCTAGAACACAGCAGACTCTTTCTCCCAGGCTCAGAGGAAGAGACCCCTGACCAAGACCTCTGGGAGTCCTGAGAGGCCTCAGAGCAAATCCCAAGTTTTATCAAGTGACACAGAAACTGCTGCTTCTGTCCCTGCTCTGATTGGTCCACACCATGAGACAGGCCTGCAAAGGCACAGACTGCTGTGGCCAGAAAAGCTGAGAATACTGGGAGATTCATAAGAAGCCCAGGAATTAGCTGTGACCAAGGTGAGCTTTCAGGGATAGCAGCCCCAGACCCAGCCTCCACCCGCATCTCCCTGGTCACCATTTCTGTGCAGTCCTACCAGCAACCTACTCAGCAAGGAAGCCCACCAAAGCCTCTCCTGCTCACCTTCTCACACAAGGAAGACATCATGTTGCTTTTAGAGTTTTTTCCTCTCCTCCTCCTCCTTTAAGTTGAATGGATATTTTTGGAAGTCATCAGAAAAGCAATAAAACCCAGAAGCAATTTTCTTGCTTTCAGAGTAACACCTCCCAGCTTCCTCCACAGGCAGCCACCCTACGTCTCACCACTAGCGAGCAGCAAAGAGGCTCAACCGAAGCGTCTCTAACACACACACCCCCAGGCGGTAACATTGACCAGGAGCCAGACCCTTTGCTGAGGTCCTTACAGGCCTTATCTCATTAAATCCTGGTAACAAGCACATCAGAGTTTTCTTTCACAGAAGAGGAAACAGGCTTAGTGAGGCGAGAACATCACACATATTCGTACACATCGCAGGTGGTAGACACAGGATTCCAAAGTACCTGCTCTGGCTCCACGCAGGTAACTGGTCTGAAGCTGTCTTACAGTACCATGCCTGTACATTGTGATCGCACTCTCCTGCTAACAGGGCCGAGCCCTGGCGTGACAACCCCGTTTCTGGAATGCAGATTTGAGATTGATCATCCACTTAACGTGGGCCATACCTACCAGCAGCCATAGCCAGGCTTGTCTTGCCCCTGTCTAGTTTTGCCTTTGAAAAGAGACTGGAGACTGCAGCCAGCAGGGTTTTCCCCACTGCTTGGAAAGTGAGCCTAGAATTCTGGAACTGCTGCTCTGCCACAAGTGGCAGACACAGATTCTGCCTAAGGAAAAGCAGCGCACCCAATCTCCCCACACCAAAGGCATTGAATAAGGAAAAGGACCACAGTGTCATCGAGTGCGACTCAACATGTCAGTTAGAAACAAGTTGAACCCATCAAGATACTGGTTTCAAAAATTAATTCAGAGCCAGATTTAAAATAACCAGCTCCATTTCACAAAGAGGATAGAGTTGATATTCTGGGATGAGTAGTAGGCGTATCTAATTACATGCAGATGAAGCTCTCATCTAATATTCAGACTTATTCCCAGAGCTAATGGGAAGGGGCCGCCACAGGCTTTCTTTCAATCATTGTTTCCTCACACAAGAATCATTTTTTCCCCTGAACTAATGACCTACAAAGATAGACTGAAGTTTAATATTCATATTAGTTCAGCCACAAAAATATTACACAGCAAGCAACTTGTGAGAGCAGGCCATCAATCTGCAGACCTTCAGGGGGCAGCAAGATGTTTTAGTCAAAACAACAGTAAAAACCCCAACTTCTTACCACACTCCAGTATTGGTCCCATTTTACAGATAAAGACCTCAAGGCCTAGCAAAACTAGTTCATTTGTTTAAGGTCACATAGCGGCCAAACAGTCCTGGGCAGGGTTAAGATCTTGCTTTGAATACTTGCAGAGAGGGTGTGTATGAATTGTCCCAATGCAGTTATGAAGAGTGTTCCCTTCTGCTCTCAAGAGCCCCCATATGGTTGATATGATCACACTCTGAGGATCCCGGCAGGAAGGTACAGAGGACGTGGGATTATACAGTCTCTAAGAAATGATTAGCTGGCTTCTCCCTATAGACAACCTGCTCCTGTGTGATTCAGGGCCCTTTGAAGGCAATAGCCATGCTTTAACTCTACAGAGTACTCTACCCTTCTAGGCCAATGCCCTGGCTATCTCTGTTGCACCTTGGCCTGCCTCTCCTGGCAGACAAAAATTGGATCTGATATGACACATTGTTTCCTGGGAGACATGTGGCACTCTGGAGTCCCATCTGCTGAATGAAGGCTCAAATCAAAAATACTGTCCCCCCTCTCCATGTGTCTCTCCACATGTGATTCCCAAGACAATTAAAGTATCAAGTTCTGGTCTTAGGAGAATAAAAGTCAGCCAAGCAGCTGCACTTCCAAGGGGAGGGAGGGAAACCTCTCTGGTTGATTTGGTTGGCATGAGGTTAAGTTGGGGATTAGCTACTGCAAAGCAGTGGTAATAGGATATGGGCCTCTGACATCCTATCCCAGCTCCAGGAGTCTGGGAGGGTTGAAGTTCACCAGGACACATGGGGATCCTTGGAGACCCAAAGGTGTGCTCCTTGCCCACCTTACCCAGGAAATGATGGCTTGGTCACTCTCTCTGCAGTGGTGTCCCACAAGGCTGCTGCCTTGCTCCTGTCCCTGAGCCTGGAAGGACCTGGGGTAGGAGAGAGTACAGAAACCCAAGATGCAGCCCTTGGGGGCCTTGCTGGTGCCACAGCCTCAGGAGTTTCCGGAGGCTGGATCCCCAATGTGTAATTGAGGCCTTCAGCATCAGTGGCTATTTTTCTCTATTCCTCTGTGTCCAGCCCCGGCTGTGTGTCATTTGGCCTCCATTCCAACCAGATGCTAAGGGGGCATCTGTTCTTTCCTAGAAGTCTATTCAAGCCGCCCCTCCTGGCAAAGATATATACATAAGGAGCCAAGAGCTCCAGCTGAGTGTCCCACCCCAGGTATAAGCAGAGCCACCCACGACTCTTTTTAAAACCCTGTGACCCTGGGCAAGTTACTTAACTTCTCTCCATCTCAACTTTACAGCTACAGTGAGGAGTAAGTGAAATAAATGTCTCAACACAGAAAGTAAGCAGTCAATAAATGATAGTCTGTTGCTGTTATTACCTTGCCTCCAAAACTTCTACAGAAGACTATATAGCTCTACATCCTATGCTGGTCTACCTGGACTGACTTTACATTTATTGAGCATGAAAGGAACAAACAAGACACATATCCACAAAGAGAGGACACTGGAACTTCTGCGACCTTCAACAAATTTCCCTGCCTTGGTTTCATCACCAGCAGAACAGAGATAATCATAAAGCTTAATCTCAAGGATATTTTTGAGACACTAAATGAGACCATTCAAGTGGACATAACCCCCACATAGTTATTTAATAATAACAAATTCACACCACTCCCAAGAACACGTTTAACAATCCAAAGCGACTTAAAACTCAAGAAAACACACTAGAATCTAGTCTCACCTTGTATCCAACAGGAAAATGCCTCAGAAGCTGTGAAATTTCAAAATGCTTTTGAACTCTGACCATTTTGAAACAGATGAGTACTATGGTCTTTTTTCTATGAAAAAAGCACAGAATATTCTGCAAATACTTTCAGGAGCCTCGCGGACTGCAGAGGAAGGCATCCTCGTGGCGCCTTGGGCTGTAGTTGAATAACACCACCAGGGATCTGCCAAGGAGGCTGCCTGGTACCTCCAGGCTCTGAAGCCACACAACACTGACGTGGTTCCCTCCCGCAACATTGCTACAAGTGCTAAAAAGTGTTTAAATGCTTTCTTAAGTCAGAATGCTCAACGATGCTTCCTGAGACCCAGCAGGAAGCACACATGGGCAGCACAATACCTTTTTCAGGTGTCAGCCCTTGAGGTGCTGGGAAAGCAGAGGCCATGCTGAGAAACATCTGACCTTCTTCAAGCTAACCCTGGCCATGTTCCCAGGCGCTGCAGGCAATGCAGGTGATGGTTCCCAGGCCCTTTGTCACCTGGGTCACCCTCCCTAATCCACTTCCAGTGTGGCTGTAGCTCACTTCCTACCTCAGGCACAGTGCTTTTAATACTCTCACCTAAATCTGTGCTACGATTCTTAGCCACACGATCACATCTGTCAAGTGGGCATTTAACAAGAACAGAGCTTTACACCACACACACCCTGGTCCAGTCTCGCATTTGAGCAGTCGATCCTTTGAAACTAAATCTACCATTTCACCTTTGTTTCAACTCAATCTCGTCTTGCCGATTTCTTCCCACTCACTCTATCCTGTGGAGTGAATCTGTAATTCACGTTCTGTCACCCAGAGTGCTATTTCTGTCTTGAAGCTCTGCAATGGTCCCACAGAGAAAACAGAGAATGACTGAGGCTGGTGCATCTCTGTATTAAGCTTAGAGCAAAGTACCTTACAGTTCTCACTCAGCGTTCATACCAGTTCTGGGGAATAGGCACTGGCGTATGCTGTGGCTTGGAAGTGGTTTGAGAGTGTTCCCCAAAGGTCCATGTCCTGGAGGCTTGGTTGCCACTGTGACAGAGCCTCCAAGAGGCAGGGCCAAAGAGAAAGTGGTTAAATCGTGAGAGCACTGCCTTCAGATTACAAGAACAGGCTGTTGCAATGTGAGACTGGCTATCTCCACTCACACTTTGGGTTCTGGCCTCGCCATGTTTGTTTGTTAGCTCGCTGTAGCTATGACGTGACATCTGAGGCAAACAAACAAGGAAAGGTTTGTTTGACTCATGGTTGCAGAGGTTTCAGTCCATGGTCAACTGGCCAGTTGTTTATGGGCCCACATCAAGACAGAACACCATTGCCGAAAGGACACAGCGGGGAAAAGCTGCTCGCCTTGTGGCAGTGAGGAATCAGAAAGAACCTGCCCTGAAGGCTTCCTCCTTCCTCCACTTTTGTTCCTTCTGGGCCCCCAGCCTGTTGAATGTTGTCATGTACATTCAGAGCTGCTCTCCTTCAACAGTTTGCTGTCCCACATGTCAATCATCTCTGGAACACCCTGGCAGACACATCCAGAAATGTGCTTTACCTGTTTCCTAAGTGTTTCCCAGTTCCATCCATTGACCGCCAAAATTAACAATCAAACCATGTGATCTCTTCTAGATTTGCTCCCATAACTGAAATACCATCCCCTACGATGCGTGATAGAACAGAGATAAGCAAAGCTAGTATGATGCTCTTGAATCCCCAGAAATGTAAGTTATATATTACCCAGCTTCATGTATTGGGCTATAGCATCATAAAAGAGACTAATACAACATCTACACCACAATCCTTGTTTTAAAAACAACAAAAACTCAAAACTAATGGAGATTCTATCACTTGCCTAAGAAATCCCCAGGCACCAAATGGCCTGTGTAGGAATGTTTAGCAGGCCTGTCTCAGCCTCCCTCTTTCATCATCCTGGAACACTGCCATATTAAATGGTATTTTTCTAGATATATCTATCTAATCAGTAGTACATAGGTTTGCCTCAGAATCCCAGCCCTTGGAGAGTGTCTGGCACAGAGCAGATATTTTATGACTAGTGAAGAGAAGAATGAAAGAGGTCACTTTAGGCTGGTGAGTTGAGAGGCTGCTTTTTGGACCTGAGCCCTGACGTTCAGAGTCTCATTGTAGAGAGTATATTCTCACCTCTGGGACATTAGGATATACTGTCATCCACACACGACCAGAAGGCTCTGCATCCTCAACCCTTAGGACACGCCATCCCTAAGTTTGCAACATCCATTCAGCAGGAGCAGCTGAGTACCTCACCCTCTTCCTCAGAAGGGGGAAGGCTGTACCTGCACCATACTTGGGCCGCACCCTAAGCCTGCTGGGTACTCCCCCCCTATTGTAGAGAGTATATTCTCACCTCTGGGACATTAGGATATACTGTCATCCACACACGACCAGAAGGCTCTGCATCCTCAACCCTTAGGACACGCCATCCCTAAGTTTGCAACATCCATTCAGCAGGAGCAGCTGAGTACCTCACCCTCTTCCTCAGAAGGGGGAAGGCTGTACCTGCACCATACTTGGGCCGCACCCTAAGCCTGCTGGGTAGACTCCCACCCACAGCTGGCCCCTCAGTGCTGGGGACTATGGGGTGGGTGGGTGGGAGAAGGCTCAGGAAGCCTCCTAAGATTTGACAAATGTTTTTGAAGGGACACCCAAAATCTTGACACTCTTTTTTTTATAGAACAGATTCTTAAACCTACTCATAGAACTTTTATCCTGGGGCAATGGGCTAAGGAGAAGGGCCCTAGTATGATATGAACAAACACCACCACTGCTTTAAACTAAAGTCTGGGTCTTTTCTACCACACACCACCACTTTTTCACACACACTCCTCTCACATAATCCAACCCCCACTGTAGCAGGTTCCATTTTCTATAAGAAGCAAAAGCAAGTTTTTCTGAAAACCAACAAGCAGCAGGTCCACTAAATATCTTAGCAGGTTAATAGACAAGAGAAGGGAAAGGAAGGTTGGGCCTGGAGCTATTAAGGAAAAAGGTCAAAGGCGCCACCTTGTGGTTGCTTTGTAACTTGTATGCTCCTGGTCAGCCCCAGGTTGGTGCCCCTAGGAGGATTAAGGCAATTTGGATGGAGCTAGAGGGCTTCACCTTTCTCATCATCATTATGAATCATAAAATCCACAGTAGAATGCTTCCTCACTGCAAAAATCTATCCGTGTGGATGAATGAGGGAACTGTATATTGCCTCAGTTAAAAGCACAGCTCTGGAATCAAAGCCACCTGGTTTTGAAGCCTGGCTTGGCTACTCACAAACCGTGTAGCTTTGGTCAAATAACAGTCCTAGTTGAAAACTCAGTTTCTCTGCTGTTTAAAAGAGAATGATGACTGCACCTATCTCAGAGGGTGGTTAGAAAAGCTAAACCTAATCATTCACTTAAATCCTTAGAGTCCCTAAGCCACAATATGTGAATTTATTTCTCAATATTTTGACACAAATTTATGCTAAGGAGTAGCACCAATTTAATATAAAGTGGAACAAGGGATGGACTGGGGGGCTGGTAATCCATTACCTAAAATGTACGCATTTATCAGAAGTCATACTTTGATTTCAGAGATGTTAAAACAGGAAGGGAAGAAAGATTGCTTCATACTTAGATCTCACTGCACTTCTGAGCACCTAAACTGCCTGGGCTGAGTTGTCCCAAATCCATGGTTTCACAACACATCACCTCCAAGACCAGCACTCTTCTCTGAAAGGGAGAGAGTGCACTGGACAGCTCACTTCCTCGGACTCCGAGGGGGAGATTTAGCTCATTCCTGCTGAAAAGGGTTGATCAATACCCAGATCTCACAATCCCCTTATTTCCCCATCCCTGAAACCTCCCTCATAAAGGTTCTATCACCTCCCAGTTGTGCCAAGCTGGGGATCAAGCTTTTATCATGTGAACCTTTGGGAGACACTATAAATCTAAAGAGTAGCAGCAAATAATAAGGACTGGGACTCAGGCCATCTTTGGGATCTTCAAAGAACGTGCCTGAGATTAAGCCCAACACCCAGAAGGAATCACAGTAAAGAAATGGAGTCTTAGGACCCCGAGCACATGGGTTAGTTGGAACCTGGATCTGGCCTTGCTGAAGTTATACCAGCTGTTCTCAATTCACAGGAGCAGCCAACTCGTTCCGTTTTTGCCTTAGAGTCAAAACTCTGACATTTGCAATCAATAAAGATTTAAAAAAAAAAAAGAGGCCAGGAACAGCAGCACACACCTTTGTCCCTGCTACTTGGGAGGTCAGAGGAGCGTATGAGTCCAGGAGTTTGAGGCCAGCCTAAGAAAAATGGCAAAACCATGCCTGAAAATTCATTCATTTATTCATTCACTCATGCTTGAGATGCTCACAAAAAAAGAGTAAGATCAGTTGCAAAAAATATATAATTCTTACATAAACTTTATAATTAAAGCTTCCAAAAGCAAGTAACTGTGAATGAAAACTCTACTGGATTCTAATTTGATATGGTTACATAATGTTAATAAGGCTTAAAGCCACGAGTTTTAGCCTACCTGATTATAATAAAAAGCTGGTGTAGAGAATGTTTGTCATCAAAAATGTGGGGAAAAGTTATTGTTGAGCATAACAGAACAATTTCTAGGTGTATTGTATTTGCAGCCTATGTAGCAATATGGAAATTCCTTCAAGAACTGCTGAATTGGCCCTTTCAAACCAGTAGTTCAATTTCTAGGATTCTATCCTAAGGGAGGAATTCCAGTCAAGGAAACTGATACTTACTTGGAGATGTTCACTGGAGCATTATTTATTGTAGATAAAAGCAAATAAATACAACCAAGTGCTAAAAGGTTAAGATACAACTGAGTATAGTATAGTATAGTATGCCAATTTTATTGGCTATATGGCAAATAGCTAGCCTAACTATCCAGGTGAAGACTATAGAAATACTTATTCAAACATTTATTGAGAATTAACAATGATTCACTGCATTATTATGGACTGTTTCACATGCTTTGTCATTTAATCCTGGAGCCATTAAACATGAAGTGCTTTTTATTAAACTCTTTTAGGCAAGCGAAGGCTTTGAAGGATCTATAACTTTTTGCTGAGAGTGGCAGAGAAAATATTTGAACCCAGTAGTCCAAGTCCACACCCACTCTGTTAACTCTCTGAACCCAGTGCAGCACTGAGAAGGTCTGAGTTGCACATAGGTGGTCGTGGCTTTATGGGAGCTGCTTTGTCCTTTCAGGTGATGTTCCAAGTTCTGCTGAAGGAAGGAGCCTTTATTCCATCTGCATCTAAACAGGGTCTGTGTTAGCTGCTTGATTTCTATTTCTACTTTGGGAGAAATCCTTTGGGGAAGATGTCACAGTCCCCTTCTATTTCAAAGGAAAACTAAGAGGTTGCTCCAGGTCATAGACATGGCCCCTTTACCCTTTTGTGAAACAAGTAGATGATCGAGTGAAACCATGGAGGCCTGCTCAGAGCAGAGGACAGGGAACTGGGGATGGTTGGCCAGCACTGAAAGATGAGCCAAAGGTGGTACTGTAAACGGGGGACAAGGTGGAAAGGGGAGAACAACGTTATATGAGTGACCATCATTACTGACTTCTCACCCTACACCAATGCTCTCTGATATGATTTGATGTAGTTTGTCCCCTCCGATGAGACATGTTTGATTCTCAGTGAGGCAATGCTGGGAGGTGGTGGTATCTTCAAGAGGTCAGGTCCAGTGGAAGGTGATTAGGTCACTGAGGATATCACACTCAGATCAGTTTAGTTCTCATGAGACTGACCGGTTCTCACAAGAATGGGTCATTACACAACATCCAAGACCAACCCCTCCTCTCTGCTCTCTAGTGTCCACTCTTGCCATGTGATCGTTTTTCCATCACTCCTGCATACGTGCACCATTGTGATGCCATCCACCTCGAGGCCCTCACCTGACCCCAAGGCTGTTAGTGTCATGCTTTTGGACCTCCACAGCTGTAAGCCAAATAAACTTATTTTCGTTATACATTGCCTAGCCTTAGGTATTTTGTTATAGTAACATAAAACAGATGTATACACCATCTGAGATTACCTCACCTCACCTAATAATGGGCCTTCAGTCTTAGCCTTATTATTCCATTATCCCATTTCACAGATCAGGACATCCAGCAAGTAAGCAGCACAATTAGGGTACAAACCAAATAAAGACCCTTTCTTTCTCCACCACAGAAGGTATGCTCACCAGAGCCTAGCACTCTCCACTAGCCGGTTCAGTCTGTACTACATTGCTGAGTACTGGAGACAGAGGGGGCTGGGGTACTGTACCCCACTTGGCTCTGGGGGACCCAAGGCTCTAAACAGCAGCAGTACTGCTAGTAGGAGACAGCAGCCCAGCTCCCCACTAATTGTCCCCCTTTGTGGTGTTCAGTTAAGGACTCGGAAGAAACCAATCTTTGTGCCTTTTCATGGTTAAAATTCCACATGGAACTAAAACCTCAAAGCAGCCACCAAGCCAGTCTTTGTTGGGTTCCTAGGCAATAAGGGCGCTGCATCTCAACACTGAACACTCCAAGAGAAAGGGGCCCGAGCATTCAAAGGAGAACTCAATGAGAGCCTTTTTCTTCCAAGGCCTGGCAATTTTGGGCTCACTTTGAATCCCCGGAAGAAACGTTGGATCCCTTTTCTCCCCTACATTGCAACACTGTTCCTGCGCATTCAGGAACTGCTGGTGGAAGATTTTCATGAGTCGTTGAACGACTCCCATTTTCATTCTAGTAGAATCAGCAGGTTTCAAAATCTCAAAAGCTGAATCTTTGCAAAAGCTCAAATATATAGATGACATACATACATATAGGTATCTATACATATATTATGTGTATATATGTATATATTTCAAATTCAGTGCTTGAAGATCAAAGAAATTTACTCACTGCAGTCATACCTCAACAGCTTTCCTCAAAATCAAGGTCCCAGGGCCAGGGATTTGGCTCTGTGGTTCCACCACCTGCCTCACAAGCACAAGGACCTGAGTTCGATCCATCATATCAAAAAAAAGAAAAAAAAATCAAAACCAAGGTCCCAAGCAGCCTTCTGAAGAAATGGAAGCTGTGCCTTAAAAGCCTGTCCTAAAAAAGAAAAAAAAAAGCATAGCCCTACCATGCCCCCCCCCAAAAAAACAGGCTTGTCCACATACCCTGTCTCAGATAGGAAGAGGACCATTTTCAGCTAAATGGAAAATAAATCACTTCTAAAGACAAAGACTTCTTGCCTTCTCTGGCCCCAAGCCATCATTTCTAAGCAGCTAGAATGTGCTGAACCCTACTCCCAGCCTGTGAGATAATGTTCCATCAAATTCTCAAACTTTTCAGTGAGGAGGCCCCTTCATCCCCCTCTGAAAACCAGGAACCTAAAACTCCAAGGCTCTAAGGAGCCGGGGATGGGGCCCAAGCTGCCAATTCCAGCTGAGTCTTTGGCCCCCAGAGTTCTCCTGCCTGCTCCTCTACACACCCTGGGAAGTGTTCAAATGTCGCTCCCTCTTCCACAGGCTTCTATTCACCGGCTACTTCCAAAGAAGTGTCCTGAAACCAACTTCCCCAGGGCAAAAATACCAGCGCAGGCTCTCTCTCCTTTGTTCATCCAGTCAGCAGGCAAAATCCCACTAGAGAATCCTGAGATCCAAAGGGGGCCTTGGTGTAGCCATTCTGTAGTTTCTGTAGATGTAAAATTACTCTAAAAAATAAAGTCTCTGAATGAAAAAGTTGACAAGTTGTGGATTTTTCTCTCACTGAGGCCTCCTGGGCCAGGACACCCTGGTCCCCAACCCTTCATTTCCACCCCCAAGCAGTTCATATTCAGCCCATCCTGTCCCCTCCTCAAAGTTGTCACTCTTCCCTGCAGCCCAACAGCACATAGCGCACCTATTAAATGTCTCAAGATCCAACTGAATAATTATTTTTAAATTAAAATTCCAAGGCCGGGGATTTAGCTCAGCGGTTCAGTGGCCTGCCTTGCAAGTGCAAGGACCCGAGTTCAATCCCCAGTACCAAAAAAAAAAATTCCAGATTTCCAGATTTTAAAAAAATGCTGTCCAAGCCAGGCATGGTGGTGCATGCCTGTAACCCCAGTACTTGGGAGGATGAGGCAGGAAGTCTGTCATGAATTCGATACCAGCCTGGGCTACATAGTAAGTTCAAGTCCAGCCTAAACTACATGGCAAGACTCTATCTCAAAAAAACAAAAAAAATCCTTCCTAATTCCAGTCAATATCTCCTGCAGGGAAATAGAAATTCCCTCTGTGAATAAGCAGAAACATACGGGACATGGCTGCAGCACTATTTGCAATAGTGGGGACACTGAAATCATTTGTCAGTGAGGGGCCAAACCAATAAATGAGGAATCCACATTCTCTCTCCTTATCTTGATTCCGAGGTTCTCTGGCCACTGCCGGAAACTCAAAACTCCTCTGGCTTCGCTTGTTTTACCAACTTGGTTCTCTTTGCCCTTCTCCTCTGCCATCCAGAGTGAGAATATTACAGCGTTTCAAAGTTAGTAGTTTCTGCAGATACTGTCAAACTAAAGTCCACTGACTTATAATGTTGAAGATTCTCTTAACCTGTCAGTCTTTGGTCCACTTTCTCCCACACACACACACAGGCTGAAGGGAGTAATGAGTGGGTTTATGTTCCCCACAGGACAGACTACTGTGTTCCTTGTAAGGATGGCAAAGCCTCCAGTCAGGTTTTGCATTGAGACAGGTCGTTTTAAATAGGCAACATCTCATAAGTATTTAGGAAGCTGTAGGAAAGAGGTGTCTCACTCATAGTTGGTGGCATATTGGTAGCATCTCTATGGCTCTATGGAGGGGGAATTGGTAACATCAACAGTTTTACATATACATCTCCTTGACCCAGAAATTCTGCCTGTAGAAATTTATCCTGTTATTATATGTGCATATATTAGATGTGTCCTATGAATAAAGATATTCAGTATAAAGTTGGAATAAAACTCTGACATTTAGATGCATGCTCACGAGTTAAATCACTTAAGCACTGGGTAAATTTATCCAATGGGAAATCATTCAGCCCCTTAAAAAAGCGAGGCAGATCTGACTGTTGAGACAGGAAGGCTGCCTCAGGCAAATCACTAAGGTACAGGACAGTAAGTTGGTGTTTCATGCAGAATCCTGGCAGGGAAATATGCATGACAACCTCAGGTGTGGCAACTGTAGATAACTTCATACAAAAAAGTCAAGCACGTTGTGGGGCCAGCTCTGGAGCTCCTGAATTCGTGCCAATGGCTGCACATAGGTGACATTTCGTGAGCCAATTATTTAATTGTCCATAGCTTGAAATCAACCACAGTGAGAGGATTTACACCACAGAAACTGAGAAATACTTCAAATCAGGATGGTGATCATTTCCCCCAAGAGCCAGTTATTAGAGATTTACCAGCACACCCATGGGAAAATTTATCAAAATGTGGATAAAGTTAAAGAAAACCAAATACGGTAATACAATCCCCTGGGATTAGCAGCAAGTGAGGAGCTGTCAGGTATCAAACTCCAGAGAAGCAGAATAGGGCCTGGTCACCAAGCCCAGAGAGCAGAGCAAGAGCCTTTAAGAAAGATAATCCCACAAGGAGGAGGACAAAAAGTAAAAATCTCCAGCTCATGCTCGACATTGGTGGCAATAGAAGGAGAGGAAGCCCCCAGAGAATTCCATAATGATCACTTCTGGGGCACCATGTGAAGCAGCAAAGGGTGGAGAGCAACAGATCTAAAGGCTCCCCATTCCCAGGACAGCATAGTGCCAACTGTTGAAAAAACAGCACCCACACAAGCACCATCAAACCCATGCACGGTGGCCTCTTGGTTGATGAACTTAATTTGTTTTACAATATGGGAGGAAGATGTCTGTAGTCATGTTTGTTACCCAATGTGGAGTTCACAAACGGAGGCAAAATTTTGCTGAACGCTTTTGTTTGTGAAACAAAATGTTTGCATCAGAAGTGTTCATGAACTGAGGTATTACTGTATTTCCAGAAGAGTCCCCAAATAATTGGGAGCAGCAGTTTCCTCCAGGGAAGATGGCTGGGCAACCGGGGTCAACAGGGGGAGACAGTCTTTTCATTGTACTTACTCCCTTCATACTGCCTGATTTTTATTCTTGTATATATAT
>NW_022900921.1:29425239-29434788 GCF_012274545.1 Fukomys damarensis | reverse complement strand
ATATATATAAAATCACCTTTTTAAAAAGAAGTGATTTTTTTAATAGCATTGATTTTTCTCTTTATGAATATGATGTATCTACTAAGCACTGGGCTCCTCATATGGTGGTCCAGCAACCAGCTGCCATATTTACATGATTTCAGAGAGCAGAAAGGTGCCTGTACGATCAGGGAATGTAACGACCCACTAAGGAACACCAGAGTCACCCTAACACAAGGCAGAATCCACACTGGGAGAAAGTGTTGGTCCGCAAGCTGGATCTGCCCCAGGCTGGCTCTGAGAACTGGGCACCCTCTCCCGCGCTCCAATTGCCGGCCTGGGAAGGAAGGAAACCGTTCCTGACTTGGCAGGGAAGGAGGGGGCTGGGCTGGGTGTCAAGGAATGGGGATTTCCTTCAAGTCAGAGATTCTGCAACCCCCACCTTGAAAATGGTGTGGGGGAGGCTGCCTTCCGAGTACTTTTCTTTCCAAGTCTTTTGCACCCACCTCTTAGCCTTCCCCCTCCGGAAGTGGCTCCCTGGAGGGAATGGACAGATGGCCTTAGGAAGCATGGAGCGCCACCTTGTGGCTGTTCAAACAGCCCCTGAAGGTGGCAAATGATTCCCCAAACACTGAGTTTAGAAACACTCTCCCACAAGGTCATCTACAAATTCCCTTCCTCCTCCCTCACTCCCTTTCAGCACTAGTGAGAAAGAGTCCCCCTTGGGAAAGCTAGCCCAAGTCCCAACAGGGACCATAGCTGTGGGTCACTCCTAAAAGCTCCCTAGTCAGAGGTCTCTCAGACAATGGCCTCATCCACTCACTTCAATCCTTATCAAGTCTCCACCCCTTGCACAACTGCTGCCTGCTCCCCTCCACCAGACACTGGTCACTTTCCCACTCTTCACCAGACTGGCCCCTCAAGGGCAGAACCTGGGCACTCCCAGGGCTTAGCCTGGCATGTTAACCTATTGTAGCTTGAGTCTAGATGTCTCCCCAAAGCCTCATGCAGTTGTAGGTGGGGTTTTTCAGAAGTGCCTGGATCTAGAGATACTGGGATTGAGTGTGTGATGCTGAGATCAAGGGTATGTGATCTAAATTAGTCCACTAATTGGTTTGCCATAGTTCTGGGTAGGATTAAGGGTGTTCCACCCTGAATGTAAGTGCTACCCACCAAGGGCAGATAGCATGGATATAATATAAAGGACAGAAAGAAGGCAGCTACCATCACTTGCTGCTTGCTACTTCACTGACTTGCTGCCTTCTGCCTGCCATGAACTGTTTCTCTTCTGCGATGCCATTTTGCCATGCCCACCCTGCCTTGGAGCCAGCCAGCTATGGACTGAAACTTCTACAAACTGTGAGCCTAATAAATTTTTCCTCCTTTCACCTCAAGTGTCAAGTATTTTGTCTTAGCAATGAGAAAAATAATTAAGACAAACACTTGTAGGTGCTCTGTAAACATATGAGACCAACTGAGTGAACAGATACCTGGACTCATCATTAGTTATAATACAATGCAAAAAGCTTGTGAATACAACTTTAGGAGTGCAGACTTGAGGAACTGGAAAATACAGATGAACAAATCCTAATGGCAACGTTTTCAGAAATGAACTACTTTATACACACAAGGTTTATAAAGCTTCCCATTCAGCAGATAACCTCACCTCTAGAACTCTGGGCTGCCTATAGCCCATGTGGGTTTCTCAGCTCTTGAGGATCCAGAGAAACAAAGGCCTCAGAAGGAAAAGCCAGTGCTGAGCTGCAATGGACTCTGAACTCTATTTTCTACTTTCTTCCTTCCTCTTCCTCCTCCCCCTCCTCCTCCTTGGCTCTTTTTTAAACCCACTACTTGAACATGGAATATATGCACATAATGTAAAAATCAGAATCAAAAACATAAGTTATATTGTGACATAAATGATCACCCTCCCATCCCCTGCCCCCGCCACTGCTTTATTCAGGCAGTGGCAGGGCCTGCAAGCTTCCTGTGAGTGCTGCCTATTTCCCAATGCTCAGCAAAGATGAATATTTACTTTATATCCTGTCTTCTTTTTGCATTAAACATGGCACACCATATACATTGTCCTACATTTTGTTTTTTGCTGCTGGTTTTGTTGCTCTCCTGAGATACCTTAGAGACTCATCCATCCCAGTGCCTGAAGAACTTGCTCACTAGTTTTGTTTACAGCTGCACAGTGTTCCTTTATATGGATGTAGCGTACTTAATTCTATTCCTCATTAACTGAGGCACAGATAGGTCATTTTCATCTTCTGTATTTCAAATACTACCGCAAATAGCTTTTATATACATCATTTGCCAGCTATGTAAAAAGTTTCCTTTCCTGAGTCCTTGTGCTTGCTTGTGTTGGCTCTCCGATGGGGCCTATTTCTCAGCAAACTCAGACCCTCCACTTCTTCCACATCCTGCTTCATTTCATTTTCTGAGACCCTCAGGCACCCAGCAGAGAAGGAGATAGAATATGCAGCCCAGCCTTCCAGTTCTCCCCCCCAACCCTGTCAGGCAGAGTTGTGGCTGAGTTCTCCTGATCCACCCACACTAAGACCACTCTTTCCCCCCCGAAACCTTGCACACCTGACCCACTACAGTGGGTGCTGCATCCAATGGGTCAACAGTAAACACGGGATGCGGAGCTTCTCCCCAGTTGTAGTACAACTGTACCCGCTCTAACCAACAGGTGGCGATGCTTCCCACTTCTAGACCCTAAGAAAACTGGCTCCAAGGAAAGCCTTGTTCATCAAAGAGAACACCTTGAGAATGAGGTGTGATTTACAGATTATTTTTAATCGTTATGGTTTTTCACTCAACTCTCCACATGATCCTCCCAACAGCCCAAGACCATGGCTACGATTTTCTGTTTTCTCCCTTCTCTGCCCTGTTCCATGGGACAGGTATGACAGCTTTGCTTGTACTGTTTCCCTGCATATTGGAAGACAGAGTCACCTGTTGGTGATGAACTTGGCCTCTTGAATCAGATGTGTTCAAACCCTGACTCCACCGCTAGCCTGATTAGTGACCTTTGACAACTGACCTCACCTGTCTGAGTTTCCATTGCCTTCTCTGCTTGGTAAGGATTTCAACAGTGCAAATCTCATAGACTTGATGTGAGAATTAAAGATGCTGTGTGCAACACTAGCACAATGGTAGGCACAGGAGAGGTACTCAGGAGCTTTTCGTTCCTATTCACGTTATGTGGTTAAGAATGTATGCCCAAAATTGTCTACACCTCACTCCTCAAGGGCCTTCGTAACATACACTGGCCTTTCACCGTTTTTCTCACATGACAAGGTCATTCCTACTGCACACTTCGTACTTGCTAGGGCCTTGCTTGGAATACTCTCTCCCTAGCCCTCCTTAGTTGGCTTCTCATCCATCAAGTCGACGATAGCATCAACACCTCTGAATTCTTCCCTATGACTTTAGTCACAGTAGGTTTCTCCCCACAAAAGCACATTTCATTTAGCATGCAGTACCACATGCTGCCATCTAAAGTGTTTACATATTTATGCGACTAGAGTCTGTTTTCTGCTGGAGTGTAAACTCCAGCAGGGTAGCTCTACAGAGTTTCTTCTGGTTTCCCAGGAGGTTTCCACGACCTGTGGAACTCCCCTTAGGTTATAAATAACTGGGGTGGCTGGATGAGTGAACGTGAAGTGGGTGTACAGGCAGAGCTGCATCCTATCCTGTGCCCTCCTGACCACACATACTCAGTTCTGGCAGAAACTAGGTCTGTGAGGCTCTCAGAGAGCTTGGCCAGAGGACAGGGCCTAGGCTCTGCTGTCCCCAGTGCACTGTGGGGCACTTCAGGAAAGCTGGAGGCATGCTTCCAAGCGACTCTCCTTAAAGCCAGTCTAGGCCCTGCCCTGCCGATGGCTGCCACCAGGCATGCCCCACCTTCAGTGACTGCTCAGCTCTGGCTCTGCTCTGAGGAGTCCCTCCTCTCCCCTGAGAGATCCTGGGGCTACAGAGCACCCAGACCAGACTACACTGTGGAAGGAAGATTTGGTCAGGTCTCTTTTATCAAGAGAAGAGACATCTCCAGCTGTGACAGGTGCAGAGGTCCATGTCATCCAGAGGGCTGCATGGGTTCATGCCGGACACCAAGTCAGCCTGTGGGTGTCACACCTCTGCGCTCTGTCCACCAAGTCAGGAAATGTCCTCAAGCCTACAGAGAGACTTGCTTTGGACAACACCTATACATTTTCCCCCACACAGAACTGAATCATTCTTCGTGATTCATTCTCATCTTCAGCCAGTATTTTCCTGGAGCTGGGATATTGGGAACTTATGTAATATAATAGGTGATGCATACTTCACCACTTGAAATATATACGAGTCAATATTGAACTGTAAAACGTATTGAGCACTACCTCCATGGCAAACACGTTCTAGACTTTAAGAAGATGGGTTGCCAAGCTAGACGAGGTACTGCTGCTGCGCAGAAGCAGAGACAGACAAGGGATAAGTAAACAATTAAATATGGAAACTACTCCCAGATGACTTGCTGATGGAGACAGTCATGAAATGAAGAGTAACTGTGTGCCCACTAGGTTCTTTATCCCTGACTGCCAAGAGGTCTCTGCAATGAGAAGGAGCACCTGACAGGAGGGACAGCAAGTACAAAACTGATGACAAGAGTCAGAGGCACAAATGGAGACAGTGCTGCCGGGACACAGGAGTCAAAAATCCCGAAGAACTAGTGAGGAGGCCAAAGTACCTCACCCCAGGATGGCAAGGCTCAAGGGCTACAGAGCCTTGTTCAGCACAGTTAGAAATGACAGAGGGGAGTATTTTATATGAAGCGTAATGGGAAGTTTTGAAGGGATTTAGGCAGGGAAATTAAGTGATAGTATACCCTGGAAAAGTTGCGTCAACACCATGGCAAAGGATAAATGAATTTAATGGATACTACTGGACCAATGAGCATAAGTAACCTAGGGTCTTTCAGGGACAAGAAGCTCAGGACACCCATAAACTCCAGGACCATGAACCTCAATGCAAACAGAATGCAGAGAATGTCAGAGAATTCAGCCCCTCATAACCTCTGCTCAATGTGTGCACGGGGAAATCAGATTAAAGAGAATTTAATGTCACACCCTCAGGAGGCTTATATCTAGATAAGCCTCATGCACTCATAGGTGGGGCTTTTGAGAGGGGACTGGATCATGGGTGTGTAGTAGAATGCTGGACCGTGGATGTGTGATGCTGGGTTAGTCACCAGTAGGTTTGTAGCTGGGTGTGAAGTTAAAAGGTGAAGCCTGGTGGGAGAGATTAGCCCTTGTCGGTGTGGCCTGGAAGGGTGTGCGCACACATTCTTCCTCCTACCATTCTACCTCCTTGCTGCATCCTTCTCCCTTGGCCACCGTGTCATCAACTGTTTCTCCTCTGCCGTGCCACCCTGCCTTGAGGTCAGCTGACTGTGGACTGAAACCTCTGCAAACTGTGAGCAGAAATAAACCTTTCCTTAGGTATTTTGTCTCAACAACAAGAAAGTAACTAAGATGCTCCCCAAGACTTAAGGGGAGGGCCGTGCTGCACCCATGGGCCTAGAGCTTTCCAGCTGGTCTCCAGGTCCATAGGGATACTTCATATCCCTTCCCCTTCCATGCCATCATCCTTTGCTGAAATACAGATGATAAGGCCTGAGAGGGGAATGATTTTTTTCAAGGTAGCAAACCTCAACTTCTCACCAAGAAAATAAGAACAGAGACTAACTCAACCACATCCACGTGTGCTAGTGGTCAGAGCCTGTGAGAGCTGTCCTACCCCACAGAGCAGGGCTGTGGTTTTCATCTCCCTGCCACCCTCTACCCAGCACCTAGCTGGAGCTGGCATCCAGCAGCTGTTCCCAGAGATTGAGAAAGGGCAGAAGGAGGCCGATGAGTGGTCGCCATCATGGGCACAGAAGGCAGACGGCCCTGGATTCCACCCTGGCTCTGCTGCCTGCTGGCCCCATGATCCTAGACATGGATTTAACCTTCTTAGGCCTCAGTCTCCTCATATTTAGAAGTCAAATAAAAATGTGCAATTTAACCAGGCACGGTGGCACATGCCCATAATCCCACCATTTTGGCAGGCTGAGATGGGCAAATAGAAAGTCCCAGCCCAGCTTGGACAACTGAGCAAGACCCTGCCTCAAGCTTTTTTTTAATTGTAAAAATGTGGGGTAGGTTTGTAGCTTGGTACAAAGGCGTTGGGTTCAATTTCCAGTACCATAAAAAACAAGTAAGTAAATAAGTAAAAGTTTTCAGGTTGTGTATTTAAGGAAGCCAGGTATATTGAGGCTATGGCTTCCTCACAAAAAATTACTCACAAATAGTATTTCTGTCACTATGGATGATGATGATGATGATGATGGAATCAAGAGGTAAAGAGGGGCTGATACCAAGCATCCTGGCCCTATGTACTCTCAGAACTCATACAAATAGGCATCTGGGGGATATATGTCAAAGCAAGAAAGAAGACTGGGATGTTTTAGAAAGATTCCCATCTTTTAAACAAATGTTTTGCATGGCTCTCGAATTAGTAGAAAACGCTACCCGGCTGAGTCTCCAGCGCTCCTGCCTTTACCCTGCCCCAGACCCGGGAGAGCCCCCTCTCTCCTCTCCCCGACAGTCTCCTGGGGTAACAGGTGTTGCGGTGAGAACCCTGCGG
Source organism: Fukomys damarensis (assembly GCF_012274545.1). Taxonomy (NCBI): domain Eukaryota; kingdom Metazoa; phylum Chordata; class Mammalia; order Rodentia; family Bathyergidae; genus Fukomys; species Fukomys damarensis. The sequence continues at coordinate 29,428,134 of NW_022900921.1, read as the reverse complement.
CTTGAGCTCGGAGAGCTGGTGTTGTCACCAGGGCAACTCCACCCTCCTCTCCCTCTCAGTGCCCAGAGAGGCAGGGGTGTCTGCGGGGAAGAGAGTATCCTGTGCCAGGCTTTGGCAGAGCTTGGTGACAACTCACCTATGACCTTAGGAGAGAAGGAGGTGGCAGAGGTGTGACTGGGGTTTCCATCTGCCCTTCCCAGCCCCCACAGGCAGCAGGGATAATTAGGGAGCCCTCCTCCAATCAGGGTACTTCCATTTCCCACCCCACCCTCCATCGCCTAAAGTTGCACACCAGGGAGGGTGTGAGCAGACACCCACCTAGCAAGCACTCTTCCAGCCAGGCTGAACACCCTGCAGAGGTCCTAGGACTGCAGTGCTATGGGGATAGAGAAATCCCAGAGAAGAGCCACAACTCTACCCCGCCTCCCTTTTCCCTGCTGGTGAGAAAGGCTGTGTAATGCACACATACATGCTTGTGAACTCCACACAGGCATGGATAATGTGGCCAAGCACCAATCCCTCCTCTCCACAGACACCCTGTGAGCATCAACCTTGCAGGGCAGGCACTGTGCCAGACACCGAGGGCACAGGAGGGAGGGAAGGGAGAGAAAGGCCTCATCCCTACTGGCAGATATGGACAAGTCCTTCCTGGTTCTACCCACCGTCACCTTCTCCCCACCACTTCCTCCCATTGCTATTACTTAGATGCTGTTGGGTCACTGGGGCTTTTCTGTTGCATCTGAAGAAAAGAAATACTATTAGGTCAATTTATTCCACAGTCATCTGAGTTACTTCAATCACAAATGAGTCAAATATTTCTGTCCTCAGACATGAGCAGACCAACTGTGCACAGGCTGGAACTTCCAAAGGCCGACGACTCTTCTGGCAAAAAGAAAACCCCAGCTTTTCCCTCCCCTGCCCCCTTCCTTCCTACACCCTAGCTTTCCCCCACTTTCCTTGGTTTGCTTTGTGTCTTTCCCACTTTGCTCTGTGACTTCCTCTCCTGCCCCAACCTGCCAGCGCCCCAGGATGTCTGTCACCTGGTCCTTGCTTCTTTTACTATTTCTGCTTCAAAAGCACCCACAGAAATACAGTAACTGTCTGTCTGTTCATCCTGGCCCTAACTAGCAGCGGCTGGGACACTCAGCAAAGTGGAAATTTAAGTGTTGTTAAGGGAAGGTTTCATCCAGAATGGCCTTTTCTGTGTCCTGTGTGAAAGCAGTGGCCACTTCACCCAGCATATCCATCTTTTACCCTTTCCCAGCACACACAGCCATTTCTACGATCAGACACTGCAACCAGATCACCCACCTCAGAGGCCCCCAAGGGTCAGACAGTCTCAGCTCATCCAAGACTTTGTCCTCCCTGCTGCCAGCGCCAGCCAGAACACCATCCTTGAGGGGAAGTCGGTGTGGGCGGGGTCCCCCCTTCCTGCCGCCCCCACCTCCACTTCAGATGCAAAGTGCACATATGGCTCATCTCCATCTTTGGGGGAGGTTCTGTCTAAAGTCCTCCCAAAGATTCAGATTGTATGACAAATCACGTTCTAGACTATCAGGGCCAGAAAGAGCCAGGGCATTTGCATCATTACCCCCAGACAACAGCTTCATTAGGCTGAAAGGGAGGTTTGCAGCCATGCAAGCTCCACCACTGACCTGGGCCTCTCACTTTCCCATTGTCTGTGGGCTCTGAGGCTCTTGCTCCAAACCATATGGTCTGTTTGGGCACCTCACACTGCTTTCCAGGGAAAGCACTTGCAGCAAACCAGGGTATCTGTCGCAGGATCCCAAGTGCCAATCTGCCCCCAGAGTGGGATAAAATTGGGCCAGGAGAAAGAAACCCCTAGAAATTAGAGAAGGCTGAGCTGTAAAAAGCAGAGTGTGGACCTGGAGGGTGGGAGGAAGACAACTTGGCCAGAGGGCGAAGGAGGTAGGTAGCCTTAACCTTTAACCCCTCAGAGAGCAAAGAGCCTTCCCGGCTGCAATCTGATGGCCTCATGGTTTGGAGAACCCCGAGAGGACAGCGCTCCTGCTCAATCTACCTTCTCCTTACTCCAGCCCCTCCGGAACCTGTATTGTTTAAAGATCCTCTAATGAAGCTGGTTTGTAAATCAAACCAGTCTCGCAGGCTGAAGTCTGAGGCCGTTAGTCCCCTTCTCCGTTCACAGCAGGGCCAGGAGATCCACCCAACTCCTACCTCACCTCTCCAAAACTGCACCAAGCCTTTGCAAGAATCCAACCAAGAATGAACCTAGAGGCCAGCGTCATCCCCCAGCAGCCACACAGACTTGACCGCCCCAGGTAGGGCGTCTGTGGAGGACCACGGGGACCCTGGTGCCTGGCGGTCCTCAGACCATGAGCGCACCTATGGGAGAGATTCCTTACGCTAGAGAAATGGGCCGATGCGGGCCTCGCCTGAGGTTACTTTAAGAGTAAGAAAGAAAACACAGTCTCTCGTGGTGCAGCCAACAGGGTGGATTAGGGCCAGGATTAACATTTTAAAATCAGCCAGACTTTCTGACTCAAAGATCTTCTCTCGCTAATCGTATTACTATCCCTGGGATTATTGCTTTACTAGCCGCAGAAGAGACTAAAATCAAATTGATTAAAGTTCCCTCCTGTTTTCTCTTTGCTGCTTTGTGGTGGTGGGGGGGTGTTCGTGGTGCTTCTTTAGAAGACGTTTAAAGCCGAATTCCACTTCATATTTCTCCCCTTCCCCTCCCCTCCTTCCACGCCAGGCGGCGGTAAGAAGACGGGCGACACGGTTCTTTCATTCCCGCCAACGCCAGCTCCTAATTCCTGGTAATTTATCCCATATTAAAACTCCTTTAAGTAAGAATGGACGAGCATCAGCACCTGCTATGCAAATGCGGCCAAATCCAGCCCGGCCCCGGGG
>NW_022900921.1:29424747-29425056 GCF_012274545.1 Fukomys damarensis | reverse complement strand
GGGCCGGGCCGGGCAGAGCCGCCGGCTCGAGCTCTCCGCGGGTCCTCACCACCCGCGCTCTTTTATTGTTTTCCTAGTGGGTCTCATCTTAACCCCGATGCGGCCCAGAGTTTCATTCTGCCCTGTCCCAGCTACGCGAGCGGAAGTGTTCAGAGAGTAACAAGTGTCCCACGCCTTCGTGCGGGCGCGGCGGTCACCACGGACTGACCTGGTTGTGCCCCGGGACCCCAGGATGGGGAGGAGGGAGGCACAGTCTGTCGTCTCCAGCCCAAGCTCGTGCCGGAGGCCCGCGGGGCGGCGCGCTGCCCA
>NW_022900921.1:29417207-29424665 GCF_012274545.1 Fukomys damarensis | reverse complement strand
TTTAAGAAACGCCTGCCCTCAGCGGACCGAGCAAAAACCCGTCGGCGGCGAGGGTGGGGGCGCGGCCGGCGTCCCAAAGAGATGCAAAGTGATAAATACATTGTTCAGCAGCCGCCCGCTCCTTGGGTCTCTTGGGGGCATAGAAAATGAGGAGCTTCCCTCCCCCCTTAACTCGAGGGGAGTACCAATAATTCATGTATGTTAAGAAACGCCTGCCCTCAGCGGACCGAGCAAAAACCCGTCGGCGGCGAGGGTGGGGGCGCGGCCGGCGTCCCAAAGAGATGCAAAGTGATAAATACATTGTTCAGCAGCCGCCCGCTCCTTGGGTCTCTTGGGGGCATAGAAAATGAGGAGCTTCCCTCCCCCCTTAACTCGAGGGGAGTACCAATAATTCATGTATGTTATAATTCTTCATTGCCCTTCGGTAGTCTGGGAAAACTGAAAGAAAAGAAAATGCCAGAAAGTTATGGTAAAACTTAAGATGCAGTCGAAGTCGCTTTCTTTGCCCCTGCTGAGAGTGTTTGAATAAGAAGAATGCTCCTGGACTGTAACAAGCAAAAAGAATGAAGAAGACAAAAGATTTCCAGAAAAAGGTTTAGCTAGAAGACGAGGCAAGTGAAACTGAAAGGAGAAAAAAAAAGCATTTACAATGGAACAATAAGTGTACTAATCGCTTTGATATATTATACAAGCCCAAAGACCCAAAACATTGTGTAATTATTTATAAATGACTTCTCTACTCCTGTGTATAATGCAGAGGAAAGAATAAAACTGCAGGCTACTCTCTAAACTATTTCTAAATAGACCTGGTTCAAAAGAAGGCAGAAGTGTTTGAAATAAAATAATTAATGGTGGATTTTATGGTTGTCTCATTAAAACATTTTAATTACTACAAACAAAATGCATTTGTGTTCGAACTCAACGTGAATTTATGTAGCCAAGCATTAAAATAGAGAAAAGTGAAAACACTTGCTGCTTCTGAGTTTACTTCTGAATTCTTTCCATAAAACAATAGTTGGATTCCATGAGGGTAAATTTCACTGTGACTTCTTTTGTACACACAGAAGAAAACACTCTTACACGGTGTTCCCACACTTGACCCACGCACATCCAGGGGGTAGAAAGTCTTTCATCTGCACAGAAGATGTTCCTAAGAACCCAAAAATACGAAGCAGACAAAAATAAAACTGTTCAGCAAAATTAACTCTGGCTTTAGCAATTTCCTGTGGCAGGTGCAGCCTGGATTTGGGGAGCTAAACCTCCTGACAGCAGCAGCAGGGCTATGGGTGTTTTGTTGTTTTAGCTGAGCCCAGAAGATTTAACTTCCAGAATCAATGAGAGCAAAATTCTTTGCAGGAGCTTCTGGGTTGATTCATAACTTCTAGCAGCTGATGTGAACTTGAGTCCAGGCCTCCCTGCTGAGGAGGGATGGGGTGACTACTCAGCCGGCTTCCTCCCTCTTCATTTCTGAGCCTGCACCTTCTGGGCTTTCTCTGCACAAGCACGCACACCCTCTTCGCCTCCCCCACTCGCCTTTGGGCACAAAAAGAACATTGTTTCTCCCCCAAGACTGGCCCAAACTGCAAACGCGCTTCAAACTTAGGGCCAGTCCAAGTGCATATTGTCTTCCCACACCAGCACAGGCCTGAACATTCAATCAAACGAAAACACTTCTCGCAGAATTTATCTGGCAGCAGATCCGCTCAGTGTCACTTAGAAAGAACTCACTAGAATAAAGTACATTTGCACCAGGGTTTCGTCTCACACATTGGCAGATTTTATACAACCAAACACCTCAGTGCACAATGCCAGGGAATATTCACGCAGACGGCTCCGAGGTGGGAAATGCATACAGACGGCACTGTATTTAGCAGGGCAGGGGCCGAGGGGGCCTTCGCCGATTTCTGGAAACCATGGATAATTTGCCATTTTCCTTGCTCTGTCGCTGAAAGACCCCTCTGTTTCCCCCCTCCTGCCTCATTTCCCCCCTCTTCTTCACCCCCCTCTTCCACAACTGTCATGGGTCATCAGTAAAGAAAATAGGGAATTGTTTCCCCTTTCCAACCCCACCCTGCTGCTCTTCTGTGGAAACGCAACCGCATATCTGTGATGTACTTAACGCACTGAAAGGAGCAAGCCTCTGTGTCTGACACCATCCTTCATCCCATACTCTTCAGTAACTGCACCTTTTCTTCCTTTCTTTCTAAAAAGATTACAACTTTTTCTTTCTAAAATGCCACCCACAAAATCAGTGCTGCCCTTCCCCCAGGGAGCTCCAGAAATTAATAATATAATAATAATAAGGATCAAAGTTGAGCGATCTTGTAAAAAACGGGGTTCTTCACACTACTTCACTTTGTGCAAAATCCCCCCTCAAGGATGCGCCTGCAGACATTGCCATTGCCTGATAGCCTCTGTCAAACTAAATGTGCCTTACAAACAGTGTCTCCAGCACTGGAGCGGCTAAGTTCCGTGCCAGCACCATCCACCTGTCATGAATGTTACCCAAGGTTCACATGTGCTTCACTGTTTGTTTGTTTGCCTCTGGTTTTGTTGTAGCCTTACAGCATCACAAAGCTCCGCTATATCTATAGATGCGAAGGCACTGTTGAAATGAATATTCTGTTTAACCAATTAGAGGGGATGGAGAATGATAAATATCAGCTGAAACAATTTAGGGGATGCTAAAATGAGATGGCATCCTCCCCTCCCAATACATTCAGATCAACACCCCATACTTGTCATTTCAGGACACAAACCTCTCAGCATGCTTCACCACGGTGGAGCGCTAAGGATTGGTTCAACCGGGAGCATAAGTGTTTCCAAGTACTGAAAAGGAAGACATTTGGATCAGCCTCATGTGCACAAAAGGGCTCAAAGGCTGTGGACACTAACTCCAAATGAAGTCACACACATGGTCACTGAGATGGAGACAGGTCTGAGGTGATGCTCTATCTCTTGATCTCCATGCCTTTAGGCACTGTAACTTGATGTCACATTTAAATCCCAAAATTGCCTTATGAGCAGCACAGATTACTTTGTATGTTTGTGTTAACCACATACTTTATTATATATAAATGTTCGTCCTTTACTGCCACTTTCCCCCTATTCTGGCCTTCAAAATAAAAATACCAAGAATCTCAGTAGACCATAGAAGTCTTGCCCCTCTTCTGATCTCTTACTTTAGAAAGCTGTTTCTTCACTGGTGTGTTGACACCAGAAATGGCTTCTCCATAAAAAGAGAAATCATTTCTGGTGTCTTCTGAGCCTTGAGTCAGGGCTGCCTAGAACAGGTGCGCACCTTCTGGCTTTTAGGGGTCCTTCCCTTGTTCCACTCCCCTGCTTGTACACTGGGAAGCAAAGCCAAAGGAGAAGCCCCAGCCCTAGCATGTTGGGGTTCCTTGTGAGCTTTTACAGAAATGTATTCAATCTGTCACAGGGCTTAGGGGAGCACAAGGCAGGAGAGTGGATGCTGAGGGGAACATGTTTTCCCACACGAACACACTGGCTTAAGGCATCAGCCAGCAGTGACTTCAGCACATGGGTCAGATATCCAGAGATTGTGACTGAGGACCCCTCCCCACACCATCACTAGGTGACCACAGTGTGGGAGACTTTGGTTTAATCCTTAGTCCTATAGTACTTCTGCCCCACCTACTGGTCTCTACCCCTGCCAACCCCAGCAGATTGGCAGCTGGATGTCTCACACATCATCAGGCAGCAGAACACCTGGCACACACAGTGCTTGCCATGGGCACCAGCTATGGTTGAGTTTATGACCACATCACATCCCACTGTGCCCTGGGAACAGAATCTCCACAGATATGCTCATTAGCTTGGAAGCATTAGGGAGGGAGAAGAAATCTTTATCTCCCTTGACAAGGATACATATCCTCCTTTCACTCCTGAGTAGAAAGCCCTGAATCTATTATACTCCCTTGGTTCTCCTCTCCCATTCTCAGATCCAGCTCCATCTTCAGCAGATCTCTGGTAGGAGGGTCCCCCAAGCCACACAAGCACTTGGGAAAATTGAGAATGTCCAGGGAGCAGGTGCTCATGCACTGCCCATGATCCAGGAGTAGGCAGGGTAAGGTAAGATGCCTACCCAGACAGGTTACTAAGGATTGATTACATGGGGGGGGAGGGGGCAATGGCAGGGAAAAGCATAGATCTACCACCAGCTCAAAAGAGGCCTTTCTGGGCAGGTGAAGCCCACTTCAGGGAGCATGAGAGGCTGAATTTTAGCTCTTACTTGTCCCTCTGTCAGATGCTCCTGTACAGTGAACCAATGGGGGTGGGGTGGGGATGGCAACTCTGGAAAAAAAATGGCAGCTCTGCTCACAGCAGATAGAGGAGATAGAAAGGAAGAAAGTCTACAATGGCCATTCAAAATCTACCTCAGCCACCCTTAACCTCTTTCTCTGGGGCTCTGAGAAGCCCCAGTGAAACTGACTCCCACACTGCGGCTATAGTCATCCCTAACTTTGTCTATTCATATCCCACCCTTCACAAGGTCTTCTCAAGTCCCCCTCTGCCAAGAGCCATCCATGGACAACATCTCAGTGTTCTTCAGATCTGCTCCTTTAAAGGTCCCCAATACCTCTCTGGACCAGTGGCAATTTTAGAGCCAAATTACTCCCCATCCGCCAAGGCTACAGACCTGCCAGACTTTCAACAGGATGTCTGGCACAGGGCAGCATGCAGTGGGCACTCTGTGTATTTGCTTACTGATTATGATGGCGGAACATGTTGCGGGGCCTAAAAGACTCCTGAGTCTGGCCCTAGTTGAACCACCAGAGATCCCTGGGCAACATGGAGAAAATACTGCCCTATCTTTGGCCTTGGTTTCCCACATATGAGATACTGGAATGATCTCCACAGGTTCTGCTGACAATGAACCCAGCTTTCAAGAATCAAAGCCCAAGGCTACCATCAGCCAGTCACCCCCAACTTCCTGCCACCTAGTGTCAGCACAGTGCCTGTTGCAGAGCAAGCCATTGACCTGGTCTATGGGTTGCTGTAAAATAAGACAGCATAACTCTCTATGCTTTGGCAACTTGAGTACTGAACTTAGACAAGACACAGACAGACACTTAACCTGGCTGTTTCAAGAAGAAAAGCTCCACTACAGGAAGGCCCACTAGGGAGCTCTGGTGAAATCAGTGAGAAGGTTAAGAACAAGGCAGGGGGAGAACCAAAACCATAGCTTAGGTGAGGCCCTAGGATGTTTGGTCAGGATGCCCACTGGCTTCTGGTCATCTCTTTCACTACTGGTCACTAGCTCTGACAGATTGTTAATGACACAAATGAACTCTGAACTACCACCAGCTGAGAGTGCATATTCCAAGACAGGCTTGTGATGAGTACACTTATAACACTGGCCACATCCTAATTGCCATGCATTCGGATTCCCCAATAGGAAGGTTCAGAGATAGGCAGCCAAAAAAAACCCAACAAATGTCTAATTCAACAACACAGGTCAAACCAATTCTCTTCTCCAGGAATTTGAAAAGAGAGGTTATAAAGGGTTGAGCAGTGGTCCCCCAAAAGATATTTCCATCTAGAACCTAAGAATGGACTGTATTTGAAATAAGGTCTTTACAGGTGTAGTCAAGTCAAGGATCTGAAATCACCCTGGTTGGGGTGGGGGCTGAATCTAATAAGTCTTCTTAAGAGTTAGCAGAAGACATAGAGACACAGAGTGGAAGGTCATGTGAAACAAGCAGCAGAAACTGGAGAGATGCAGCTACAAACCAATGAGGTGAGGACTGGCAGGAGCCACTTGGAGCTAGGAAAGGGATATGCAACAAATTTTCCCTCAGAGCCTCCAATATGGGTTAACCTCTGACACCTTGATTTTGGACTTCTGACCCCCTGAAATGTACAGAGAATAAACTTCTACTGTCTTAAACCACACACTTGGTTTGTTATGGCATCCTTAAGAAACAAATAGAGGGCCCAAAGGTGTCATAAGGTCAGGCTGATGAGAGCACAATGGGGCCACATGGAAACTGACTCAGCAAAGGGCTCACGGGCAGAGTGAGGACCCCTGGGATCCTGCTAGCTTACACAAGTTCCGGCAACCTCTGGGCTACTGGGATGCCCCAGTATCTGCCCAACAACCAGCCTTTCTTGCATAACGTAGGTGAAGCCACTTTCTATGGCTTCTAACAAATCTTAAGCCCTTGTATATAGCCATTTCCTAGCATTCTGTCAGGTCAGGGAGAGGTGTGGGTTGCAGCAAGAGGTAGGAGAAGACTCCACAGAGTCCCCTGAGCCAGATGGCAAGTGCCAGCCAGTCAGCAGAAGGGGGTAGCGCCTGCACATAGCACCTGTCCACAAGGGGCCCCAGGCAGAGTGCCCTCAGGGCAGCAGGCCAGGCACCAGGCTTGAGGCAACCACTCAGATATTATGGGGAGGGCACCAGAACTTTGTGGAATACCCCCACCCCACAACTCAGGAACCCACCTTAATGACTACTTTTTCCCAACTGCAAAGTTAGGGACAGGGGTGCCGAGGCTTCTATTGCTTTCTAGTGACCAAAGAAAGTGACTCCCGACTGACAAAGTGAAAATCTGCAAATTTGGTTGGGTTTTTAATACCAAAGGCAGAAGGAGAGGAGAAAGCTCCACTGTGTGCTTGCTACTCTCTGCCCCCTGTAAGCCAGCTTTCTGGGAGGAGAGGAAAGCCCGGTCCCTTTGCTGGTTTACCTTGTGGTCGGAAGAGGCTGCAAGCTCCATTCTAAGACCCTCACGGAAAGTTACCCAAGGGTGCCTGAGAAGAGGTGATTCACTTGGTTACTCTATGAGTCTTTGGGCGGTGGTGGGTAAGGAAAGAAGGGAAAGATGAGACCAAGGATCAACCCAGCCTGGGACACCACCCTATCTCACTTTCAGTAGTGGCAAACCTAGGGCACTTAGTGCCGCAGCCAGCTGTTCGTCATCACTGAAAGCTCTGAAAGGTTTGCCATCAGTGCCATAGAGGGCCAATAGATTCTTTCCCCATTTCATCCCCCACCGGGATGAGGAACCGGGACACCTATCCCTGCCTTCTATCCTGGGGCTTCGATTTCCTGGCCACGGCCCTTATCACGTGTTTTTTCACTGGTTCCGCGGGTGCTGTACATTGCAACCATTTGTCGGGTGCTCTGTTACAAAGCGCCCTGCTAAGTGACCCACGACCATATGCTCATATCTTCCACACATAGACTGTGTCCCACGTTACAGACAGAAAAATGAAACCCTAAGTGGCGAAATCATTCGCCCAAAGCCGCGCGGCCACTCAGCAGCTGGACTGGGGACGCGAACTCGGCCTTCCAGTCGGCTCCTGGTTTGCGCAGCTCGCCGCACAGCTCTTGCTTTCTAGCCTGCCCCAGCTTCCCCATCCCACCCCAGCGAGGGGCGCCCGGCCCGCCCCCGGAGGAGCGTGCCTCGGCCGCTAATCGCCCACCGCCCCCGC
>NW_022900921.1:29415795-29416767 GCF_012274545.1 Fukomys damarensis | reverse complement strand
CCAGGCAACGCCGCCGATTGGCCGGCGGTAATTACGGGCACGCTCCGGGAGGGGGAGGGGCGGGGGCGGCCTCCCGCGAGCATAAATTATGCAAATACCCGGGCGCTGCACGGGGCTGACCTGCCGCCGCGCTCCATTCACCCGGGCTGCCTCAGGGGTGGAGGTTGCCAGGGAGGGGGGCGCCCATTGTTGTGCCGGGTACTTAAGGGGTCCTGAGGCCAGTCGTGTGCCACACTCGGTGCTCACACGAGCTGATCTGATCTGATCGCCGGCGACATCACTCGGGAGACCAGCCCGGCGCGTGGCCCCTGCAGGCAAGGCGAGGAGGCACAGCCAAGTTCCCCCTGCGCTCCTGCGCCTTTCCAGGCCCTCGCGCCAGCAGCGGGCACAAAGTAAGCTCGGGCGTTGAGAACGTAAGTGCCCCCTCAGCCCCAGCGGCCCTGCCCTCAGCCAGGCTCCTGCCATCTACTCGTCGGCCAGTCGATCCTGCACACCTCAACGATGCCAGCGCCCCTGGAGATCTGCCTCTCCGACCTCGACTGCGCCAGCAGCAGCGATCTGTCCGGCTTCCTCACCGACGAGGAGGACTGTGCCAGGCTCCAACCTCCAGCCTCCACCTCGGGGCCTTCCGCGCCGGCCCGCAGGGGCGCCCAGGGGATGCCCTCGGCATCTGACGTTCCAGGGGCTCAGGACGAGGAGCAGGAGCGACGGCGTCGCCGGGGCCGCGCGCGAGTGCGCTCGGAGGCACTGCTGCACTCTTTGCGCAGGAGCCGGCGCGTCAAGGCCAATGATCGCGAGCGCAACCGCATGCACAACCTGAATGCGGCTCTGGACGCGCTGCGCAGCGTGCTGCCCTCCTTCCCCGACGACACCAAGCTCACCAAGATCGAGACGCTGCGCTTCGCCTACAACTACATCTGGGCGCTGGCCGAGACACTGCGCCTGGCCGATCAAGGGCTGCCCGGGGGCGGT
>NW_022900921.1:29401032-29415677 GCF_012274545.1 Fukomys damarensis | reverse complement strand
CCCGTCCCCCAAGCCCCGCCAGCGATGCTGAGTCCTGGGGCTCAGGTGCTGCCGCCTCCCCCTGCGCCGCGGCCGCCTCACCACTTTCTGATCCCAGTAGCCCTGCTGCCTCCGAAGACTTCCCCTACGGCCCTGGCGACCCCCTTTTCTCCTTCCCTGGCCTGCCCAAAGACTTGCTCCACACGACACCGCGTTTCATCCCTTACCACTAGGCCCTTTTCAGACACGTGACCTCCCTCTTCCTCTAGAGACGGGGACCTGGCTGCGGTCTCAGGACTCCTATTCCAGGAGGAGGGAGGGAGCGGGAGCTTTAAAAGGGTTGGGGAATACCTGAGCCGCTTGTTAGGTCGCTGCACCCTAGTAGAGGCTTCCCCTCGGTCTGTTTCTCCAGCCTTCAGCCCCAGGCTCCTCCTGCCCGCCCTCAGACGGCCTTTCCTTTTGCACTTTCTGAACTCCACAAAAACCTCCTTTGTGGCTGGCTCAGAACTGACCCTAGCCACCACTTCAGTGTGATTTGGAAAAGGGACAGATGAGCCCCTGAAGACGAGGTGAAAAGTCAATTTTACAATTTGTAGAACTCTAATGAAGAAAAACGAGCATGAAAATTCGGTTTGAGCCGGCTGACAATACAATGAAAAGGCTTTAAAAGGAGACACAAGGAATGGGCTTCATGCATTATGGATCCTGACCCCCACCACTGCGGTCTCGCTCTAGGAAGAACCCAAGCGCTTGCGTAGCTATTCAGGCACTGGGCTGGAGGGTACTTTAATTTATTCAAGATACTTCATTCATATGAAAATGTATTTTTGTATATAAAGAGTTTATTCTATTATTATGAGCTATCGAAGTTCACATTTTTTTGTACTGCAGATGCTTCATGTAAATAAAAACTAAAAAAACAAAAGTCACCAAGTTTCTTGCCTAATCTCAGTGTCTCTGGGGCTTTTTCTTCCCTTCCTCCGGTGGCTGAACCACTAAAGTGAAACACTATCCCCATCCACCTCCAAAGCTTCCATCCTGTTTCTAAAAGGTACCTGATTTCCAAGAATCAGCTAAAGACAGGCCAGGGTGTTTGGGATCCATCGTTTCCTTTCACGCTGTAAACACAAGGGAGATCTTTGAGGCGCCCCGTAAGCCAATTAAGACTTTTTAGTGGGGAATTAGCCCCGGATATGCTGCTACCTGTAGAGGTAGGGGCGGCTGGAGAGTCTTTCTTTTGAGGAACTCCACATCAGCTGGCTTTGTGTTTCAAAGAGAGAGGATTAAAAAGATCAATATAGTGTGACCACTGGCTAGGAAGTCCCAGTGACAGGTGGGCTTAGGCTGGGCAAGCAGAAGGGTCCACTCTTGTAACAGCCTATTTAAAGGGGGAAATTGATTTGTAAGCAATGCCTTTAAATTGTTGTCTATTGAGGCTAGGGTCACCCTAGCTGTGAGGCGTGGGATGAATTATTCTGGTGTGGTGTCTGTGAGTGAGGGTGTGCAGCTGCCTAAAATTATGAGGTAGGGTGCCTGCACCCCACCCACCACACTATACATTCACACTCACTGCAGTCTGAAGTGTGGTGTAGGGTTTCCTGCAGAGGGAAGGCCAGGGTGCTGTGCCCATTCAGCCAGTCCTCAGGGCAATAGCCACAGCTTTCATTTGCTGCCAGGCAAATCTCAGCAGGGACTTTTCTGGCTGTAGTGTGTCTGTCTGTTGTCAGACAATTAGCTAACATCACCAGCCTGTAGCAACTTTGTTTTAAAATTCAGAATAGGGATGGCACGGAAGGTACTTCCTGAAGTGGCTGCCCTTGCCTATGTCCCAGCTCTCATGTTGTTACCCTACATTAAGACCAATTTTTTCCCAATGGGGCCACCCCTTTTTATAAAGAATATAAATATTTAGCAGAGAGTAAAGGAGGTAGAGTAGGTCCAAAAAGAAAAATGTCACCTAAAGTGTTAGGGAAAGTAAGAAGGTGAATAGAAGCAGAACAAGGCCACCGATAGCACATTCCCTTCATGGAAATGATTTCCATCTGCACACATGATCTTGGTGACTTGGATCCACAGGTTCCTACACTGGTCCTCAGCGGGCATCTAGACCCAGATATGGGCAAGGTGCCTTCTGTCAGATAAAAAAAGCTACATCACAGAAAAATCCTGACAACTGGACACCTCTAATTGTTCTCAGAGCAGGCAGAGTTCTTCAAGGGGTATTTCTGAAGTTATGAAGACCAAGAACAAAATGGCTCCTGCTAAATTCTCTAGGAAAAAAGTTATATCTTTTGAATGGCCCACTCTGGGCCCGCTCTACCATCTATGTCAGAATTGCATTGTTCTACTAACTTTGCATTTCCTAGAGCAAAGACACAAATGGTCTGCATGAGGTGTTCTGCTCTTCACGTAGAGAATGCTTAGAAGTGGCTCCTTTCAACCTGAATGACCCAGGCTGGGTTTCTAGAAGAGCACGTCCCTTATAGAAACTGTTCTACATGATGTAGTTGCTGTCTGAGACAGCAGAAGAGAAAGGCAGATTGAATTTTTTCATTGCCTAGAATCCTTGGGAAAAGCCCCAGTTCAGGACTGGAGCAGGAGCTTTGTCTCATACAGCTGGACACAACTAGCTCTGGAAGCAGGGAAAACATCACTCTCACCATGACTGAAGAGTAGCACAATGTATTCTCAATTTGGTTGCCACAATAGACTTCCAACTCTAAGGTGTAGGTCTCAGAGTACCTTTCCATGAAGAATAGTCTTTAACAACATCGTTAGCTGGGTGGGGGGGTATCTCCACCCTGCCAGTTAATGCTATTCTTCCAAAGAAGCAAGCATCTATGAGCAGCCGTGGGAGCTCTCAAACAGGAGAAAAGAAGGAAGGTGATTTAAAATGCTTATCCCCAGATCAGGGGCCTCTTTCTTCCTGCAGTAAAGTCTTATTCATCCCCTAGCATCTGTGAAGGCAAGCTGGAGGGTTACTAATCAGTTGTAGAGCAAAGAATTTATCGCTGACAGCCACAGTTCACTGTCCTCAACACCATCTGACATGGAAGAATCAACCTGTACTTAAATACAGTAGTTTTATTTATTCTCTCTCTTGATATCTTTGTTTCTGCCCTGGTATAATGTACAGATATTTTATACACTGCTTCAGAGCCCTTGGGAAGCCAGGGAAGGGAAGATTTCAATTAATTAGTAAAATGAAGATTTCACTCACCCTCTACTTTCCTTAATGATTCTTCTTATCATGCTCCTGCTATGTGCTGAGTACCTTTCTAGGCATTGAAATGGAAACAGCAAAGTCCTTGCTGAAAAGAAGCTTAAATTCTGGTGGGTGAAGACAAACTAAATTTGTATAAGTGCTAAGGAGGAAATAATATGGAAGAGGGGAGTGTAAATGAGGTAGAAGAGAGATAATACTCTGGAAAAGATGCTTAGGAAGTCATTAAATGAGGTGGCATTAGGGACAAAGGTCCAAATGAAGAGAGGAAATGCTATGGTTTGAATATGGGTAGTGTCCCCCAAAGGTTCATACCTCAAAGGCTTTGTCCCCATGGTGGTGCCATTGGAAGTACTGTGGACCTGCAGCAGGTGGCACCTTATTGGAGGGCCTCAGGTTTTGCTGTGATGTGCCACCTGATCAAAGCCCCAAGTCAATGGGGCACCCAGTCTTGGACTTGATCCTTCAGAATTAAAGAACTCTTTACTTCATAAGTATCTGGTGTTAGGTATTTTGTTATGGTAACATAAAGCTGACTAATACAGCAAGGAAGAAAGCAAACCAATATTTGGGGAAAAGCCCAGAGGGTGGGAAGTAAGGGGAGAATCCTGGCCATGCACAGTTTATTAGAAGAATAACGAGGATGCTAGCATGGCTGGAGCAAAGTATGAGATGGGTATGGAAAAAAAAAATGGAAAGGGAAGAATGAAACTTGCTGAGCCTTGTAAATTAGCATATGCACATTGGAGGGTTGAGAGCAAGGTAGTGATGTGAACTGATTTACTTTCTTTAAAGGCCACACTGTTGTTCTATGAATGATAGATGTTAAGGGCTAGAGCAGAACGGGGACCAATGGTACATTAGTCCTGCAGATATAAATATAGATATAGGTATAGGTATAACTACAGATATATAGATGATATAGAAATAGAAGAGATAGAGATGGTGATAATGATAGAAGTAGTGAAAAGTAGTCAGAAACAGGATACATTCTGAAGGCAGAAATACAAGAATTTGTTGGTTGTGAATTGAGACAAATGAAGGATGACTTTAAGGATTTATATCAGGAACTATGAGAGCACAGAACCCATTCCCCAAGTCCCTTTCCAAATATTAAAGAGGAAGGTTAATTTGACTTTAATCTGCTCATTTTAGCACCAAAAACAAAACAGAAACAAGTTGTGGTATCATAAGATAAAGACAGATTGGTGCCTAAGAAAATCATGACTTTGTCTGGGATGGAGCCAGAGAAAATTCATAATGGAGATTGGGAACGGGGCTTACGATGTCATAGGTGATAACTTCAATAACATCATCATCATCATCATCATCATCACCACCACCACCACCACCCTAGCTAACATTTTCATAGCACTTAATCTGTGCTCTATGCACTGTTTTAAACACACTGCACATATTAATTCATTTCATTATCACAACCCATTAGGTTGATAATATTATCTGTATTTTACAGATGACGGAACTGAGGCACAGCCAAATAACTTACCTATGGCTACACAGCTAGTAAATTGGGAAGCTGACATTTAAACCTAGGTAATCTGACTCCAGCTTTCTAGCTACTTCTTTGGCTGGCTCTTGAGGGCTAACAGCAAAGCACAAGCTGGATTCAGTGGCACAGGCTTGTAATCTCAGCTACTCAGTTCTCAAACTGTCACTTCCTAGAAATGGCTCAGGACAAGTACTCAGAGACTACACTTACCTCCTGCCAGGAAACCCTGGAAGCAGGATGTCCAAACTGGGCACTGGGACTTCAGATGGTGGAGATCTTATACTATATCTTCTGGCAGGAATCAAATACTAGCACTGGATCACCATCTGTGGTCACTCTCTTGTAGAGATGTCACCCCTGTGTGGTGGACGGTATATCTTCCTCCAGACTTGAGAGTGAGGGACAATGTGTACCCAAATTATGCTTAGGTGGTCTCAAGTCATTGGGATGAAAGCAAAAGATAGCTGTTTATTGTGTCCAATTTGATCTTCCCTATGTCTAAAAAACTGTACTTTGTCCTCAATAATATGCTCCTTGGTTCTCTTAGGATAAACTCAACCTGCCACAACCCAAACACCTGCAGTGCACCCAGCACATAAGCTTGGTAGATTTTACTAGTGTTCACAATTGTTGGTTCCTTCCCCACCTTTACCATGGTCTCCTACATAGGTTGACAGTCCTTCTGGTCCCACAGAGACAGAGACTGCTATGATGGGACAAAAGACTGGGATGACAAAATAAACCCCTGTCTGCAATAAACTATTTTTACAGCATGACATCATTTTTTTTCTCTGCCTTCATGTTCTTTTCAACAGATCCATCACAGACACTAATAGAACCCCAGAAGCAGAACATTTGCATGAAATGAGAAATTGCTACCCCCCAAAAAAAATCCAAATAATCCCTCTAGCTTCATTTGCTCTTTGCACACTTAAAAATTACTGTCTTGGGGGTCACACAGCTTAGTAATTCATTATCAGCTTCCCACTACCTCTGCTGCAGCTAACACCTCTTACATGTGGATTATGATAATAGCTACCTAGGTTACTCAAAGGCCACTTTTATTAAAACACTGACTCTACTTGAGCCTGCAGATATCTGATTGGTGACTATAAAGGGATAAAAAGCTTGGCATCCTTGCCTTCATATTGTGTATGTGTCTCCTTTGCTATCTGTTGAATCTGTTGCTGTCTTGACCCTTGGGTCAGATTCTACTCAGCTCTGCACATAGACATACTGATCATTAAAAAAATATTTTTTCCAAGACTATAATACAGAGTTAACTTGGCCTTTTACCCTTTGGTGTTGGTATGTATTTTCTTTTCTTTTGCTCTCCTCTTTTTGCCCTTGTCTTCTTCACCAGCCTCAATAAACCAGGCAGCTAAGGGTCAGATAGGGTCCTTCAGCTCTATCACAGGACTCAGCCCCACAACATGGAGATGTTTTACTCAGGATGATGATGCCACTACACAAAAATTTCACATCTTCTAGAATAGGTGGACTATAAACCACCCAGTGGCCCAGATCTCACACCAAAAATACGTCTTTCGGAATCATGCCCCTGGACAATGGAAATGATAAGATGTTAAGCCATCCTAGAAAATCAATAGAAGCCTCTTTGTACTGAGAACAGCTTCTCTTTGACCAACACTGACTCCCTCTAGGTGAAGCCCCACTTCAGCAGAACCCCCCATCCCACGTAAGCCTTGCCTGTGCAAGAGCGAGTGTGCTTGCAGGATTCAGCCCAGTCTTATTTCAACTATTTCCAGGTCAAAAGATCCCATTGTCTAATATCATAATTGCTGTTGGCTTTGCTATGGTTTGGTTGTGACTTGAGAATGTCTCCCAAAGGTTCATGTGTTGAAATTTAACCCCCACTGTGAAGTACTAAGAAGGTGGAAACATAATCCAACTATGGTGTTTAGAGTGAGGCCTTTGGGAGGTAATTAGGATTAGACAGTCACCAGGGCAGAACACTCATGATTAAACCTGGGTGGCTTTATAAAAGGGAGAGAGACCAAAACACACTGCATGGCTCCTTGTCTCTTCCCACCTATGTTCTGAGCTACCTTGGGACTCTGCCAGCAAGAGGCCATCCCTAGGCCCTTGACCTTGGACAAGAATCATGAGCTAAAATAAACTTCTTTTCTTTTTAAGTCAACAGCCTTGGGATATTTTTGTTTTGTTGCTTGGTAAATTTTTTAAAATTTTGAGACAGAATCTTGGTAAGTCACTAAGTTGCCAGGCTCGATTCAAACTTTCAATCCTCATGCTTCCGCCTCCCAGAGTGCTGGGATTATAGGTGTGTGCCACCATGTCTATCTGTACTTCTTTGTAGTACTGAAAAATTTGACTAATATAGGCTTAGTCAGCAAACTGGTTTTGGCCAGTGGAATGTTAGTATCATGAGCTTTACCATATCCAATCAGAAGCTTTCATTGTACTTCTACAGTTTATCCCTGTCTCCACATCAGCTCTCTCTAGAATCTGTTTTCTGCATGAGGACAACATGACCAAAAGTGGTCACCTCCTTAGGCTGAGCCCTCTAATAAGAATTACCTGCTCTCGCCTCCTTTTAGAGTTGCTTCTGAGAAAACCCAAAAACTGAGACATGTCTTGAATTTTGAATCTATTCCAACCTTCTCCTTTAAAAAAATCTGATAAACATACTTGGTACCAAAAAACTATGCCCAGTTCTTTCTAGAAATAAATTAGATGCCTTGACTCATATGCTCACCTCATTTCTCCATATCACCTAGACTTGGACCACAAGAACCCTCTCATCATCCCCTAAACCCAGAATGGCTTCCTAGGAGTCTTTCTCCCTGTTCGTCTCCTCTCTGGCCACCCCAGTTCTCATTCATCCTTCAGCTGCTCTGTGAAGCCTCAGCGCCCTAGGTCAACCTAGTTACTGAAACCCATGCTAGGTGCCTAACACACTGAAGTCAAACTTCTGGTCACTAATACACCGGTCAAACTCCTGGTCACTAATATACTAATATACTGGTCACTAATACACTGCATATCGGTTTCTGAGGAATTTCAGGCCAGTTTGCTGTGCTACCCTGCTTTGGAACCAGCCAATTATGGACTGAAAACACTACAAACTGTGAGCCAAGTAATCTTTTCCCCCTTTTAACTTTGAGTGTTGGATATTTTGTCTTAGCAATGAGAAAAGTAACTAAGATTTGCCTACTTGCATAGTCATATCTGTGGGCCTCTACCAGGTACTCACAAGAAAGGCCAGGCCAACACAGGAGAATGGAGGAGATACCTCCAAGGCAGAGGTGTTCAGGGGTGTTTGATGCTTAGGAATAGGCACAAGCCTCACTCACTCATTTTCCCAGACAAGTCCATCCTGAGAGCAAAAGCATTAAGGCACTGAGAAAGGGGTACTACTTTCCTTAGACTACATGAAAATATTATTGTTTTTGAAGATGAATGAAAACCAAACTCATCTTTTGTTGGTAGAAGGGTAAAAACTGTCTCACCCTCTGGACAAAAGCCAAGATCAATTGCTGCTAGAGGAGGAGCAGAGCACACACTCTACTACTGGGGCCAGGATCCTGTGCCAACATAAAAGAGGTCTGCTACTGCAGGAAGAAGTAGAAAAGTCTTCCCCAAGAGCAACCACAGATACAAGACAGAGCTTGGCTGCTAGAGTGATGAAAGGCTGGAAATTTCCAGTCAGAGGGCCAAGATGCATAGAGCTTGACCGAGACTGAGGCTGGACCCCCATTATGAGGCAGGGCTGAGTACCAAGCATGTGCTGAGGGAGGAAGGAGAGCAGAGAGATGTCATTTTGAGCCACAGACAGGGGCATCAAAGCTGAAGGGAGCAGAAGAAGATCATCTGGAATCTCCCTACCCCGATAAAAGCACATGACATCAACAGTTCAGAGGTTGGTATGTAGAACTTTGTGGTGCACTTAAAAGAAGACACAATAAAGGGCTGAGATTAAAAAATAAACAGCTCTCTCTCACACAAATCACTAATAATAAGAAAACCCAAAATTCAATTTAAACTCTGAAAAATAAAGAGAAAGAAAAGCAAACTAAAGAGAAGACAACTGGGCCCTCCACCAAAGAAATAAAGTTGGCAAACCATCACATGTACAGACTCTCAATACAACTATCATTAAGGAAATGGAAGTTAGGACAACAATGAAATATAGTGACTCCACAATTCTCATCTTAGAATGGCTAAAAATAAAACAACTGATAATGCCAACTGCTGTCTAGGATTCTGGGTAACTCAAGCACTCATATATTCCTGGTGGGAATACAAAATGGTACAACTGTTTTAGAATAGGCTGGCAGTTTCTCACGAAGCTAAATATACACTTACCATATGGCACAGCAATCCTATTCTGAGGTGTAGACATAAGTAAAATGAAAACTAAACACCTGTTCAAAAAGGGGCTAGATCCTTGCACTGTCCTCATCCCCTACCCCACCCGAAGTCAGCCAGTATCCCATCCTGCCCTGTACAAACCAGCTACAGCAAATCTAGTGATCTGCCTTCCCTTGCACTAACTTTGCAGCTGTCTCCTCATACAAGCACATCAGGCATGAGACATTGGCAGCCTTGGGGTCTGTGACTCCTGGGACATGAAATTTTCTTCATGGAAGTTCCTGTGGGAAAGTGGGGAGCAGTGGGCAAGAGGAGGTTAAAGATAACTGGGATGATGTTGCTGATGATGGGGAAAAAGAGGAAGCAGAAGTAGAACTAGAACTAAAAATTTTTAAAAAGAAAAAATAATAGCAGAGAAAAAGCAGTAACAGAAAGGGCAGGAAGAAATTAAAGCAAAGTTAGAAGACTGTAAAGTGCTAGCACTAGCAACAGCAGATAAGCTGACTAAAACAATGACAAGAAGAGTCAGACGTCAAATTAGCAAAAGAAAATTTTGGTGTTAAAAATAGTTTACGGAATAGAAGCCATTTTTCAGAGATGGTTTCACAGAGTGTGGAAAATTACTAAAGATAAAATTACATAATATGAAAAGTCACTACATTATGCCACTTGTTTGGAAGCCTTAGTTGGAACTGTATATATTTCAGTGGAAAATGATGGCTCGGAGAAGATTACCAATTCACTGGCAAGTAAGCACAGCTCAACAAAGCAGAGCCAAAAATAAGAAGAAAGACATAGTTCCTGGAAGGGACTCAAGGTTACCATAAAGATGATCTGGCAGGTTATGGTGGTTATGATGGCAGATATGTACAAGGCTATGAAGAATTTGTGAGACATTTTGTCTTCTCCTGGTGTCATCTTTCTGTTGCCCACAGTCCCTTCAGCACACATCACTCTTCCTTGCCTTCCAGTTCTGCCAAATACTCTGACCAGATGGGTGCATGTGCAGTTCAGTGGTAGAATTCTCAGCTGCCAAATACTATGACCAGAAGTGCAGTATTTTGTGCTAGTAATATCATCACTTGGCATTTACACTTGATCGTAGCCAAAAGGCGGAGAGGCAATAATCACTTGACATTTAGATGCTAATGTACAAATGAGGAAATTTGGACCTTGCTCCCAAGGGGTTAAATCAAGACCCTCAGTTGCTGTTAAATTATACTTTAAAAACAAATCAAATCAAATGATTTGTCATTGTTAATATCTGATTCCATAACAGCAGTTACTAAATTGGAAACAAAGGTTGCAACCTGACAAAAAAATTGTGTAATATTTGCCAACACCATTCTGTAATATAACCTTAACCACATCTCTCTGAAGTACAGTACTTCTTAACTTCTCAGGGAAAGCAGTTTCCAGCATAGGGATGTGGTCTGCACCTAGAATTAAAATTGCTTTATTTTTAAATTGAGCATGGTTAAAAATATGTTGAAGAAAAGAAAACACATGTTCTTATGAAGACCTCTATGCAAATACTTATATTTAACTACACTCTGTTAAGTGAGCCTAGGTGTTCAGCAACAGAGTAAAGAAATTGTCTCTATCCAATTAAAATCAATTGATAAATGCATGAACATAAATGATATTCATAAGCATTGTGCTATAAGGGAGAAAAGTCCCAACTCAGAAGACTATAATCCCATTTATATGGCATTTAGAAAACTTAAAGCTATAGGGACAGAAATCAGATTACTGATTTCCACGGACACGAGTGGAAGAAGATTGAAGTAAAGCAGAGCATGAGATCATTTGGAGAAGTGACAGATATAGTCCATATGTTGATTTCGATGGTTCTCACACAGTTTGTCAATACTCACATAACTGTGCATCTCTATAGGGTGAGTTCTATTATATGTAAGTTATACATCAATAATGTATAATTTTAAGCACGACTCAAAGTAATGTACACATACATACAATCATGTGGTCGTGTGGGCAACTCCTCCACAATCTGTTCTCTTTTCCCATGACTGTCACCTGGACATGATGGCAACCCAGCTTGATTCGGGACGATGTGAAAAAGCCCTGCAACAGTGCTACTCAAAGGGATTTCCAATAGCAATCCATGAAGAAATAAGTACAAACACTAAGAAAGTGTATTTATTAATATTCAATAATTTAAGTAATATATATGCATCATGTCTAATAATATAACACATTAGCCTTGGGTCTTGTATGTTTTGGTCTTTTTCTCTTCATTTTTTCAGTAATTCTTTTTTTGTACTTCATGAAGCTTTGAGCCATAGCGAATTGAAAACTGTAGAACTTTTGTCCTTCACTCTCTAGGGTTTAAGAGGCACTGCCCTAGTAATGGTGGGGTGACTTGGAAGGAAACTGCATCCCTGAACAGCTGTGTAGAGCAAAGCCAACTGGCATCCTGGAAAGCTTCTCTTGGACTGTAGCATGAGTGAGAAATAAACTTTGTACTTTAAGCCACTGTGTCGTTGTGTTTCCCCATTATAGAAGCCAAATCTCACCCGAGTTGTCCAGGATCTTCTAAGCACAAGCTATTTGCTGACTTGAGGCTGATACTTTAGTCCCAGAAAGGTCGAGAAGCGAGATATTTTTGGAAAAAGCACAGGCTCCTCAAATATATGGGAAAGCCAAACAGACAGAGCATTACTTTGCATACAACAGAGGGTGGCCACAAAAGAGAGGAAGGAAGGGCAAAAGCTCTCACTTTTTGAGCAGGTGCCCTATAAGAAATGGAAAGGTAGAGCCAGTCCAACAGTCTTCCAGTTCTCCACAAAACTCACTTTCTCTTGCTGTCTATGGACCAAGTAACACTTCCGTGAGCAAGTACAGGGGCAGCAATCTGAACATCTGCAGATCCTCAAAAAGGTGACTCTCGGGCTTCTCCTTTTGTATGGTAAACTGAGGATGGGTGATTCTGGTTTTTGCTGAGAATACTAGGCAAAGTAACTCACTGCTCAACTCAGACAGTTCCTCATCATTAATTTCATGTCCCCCTAGTCTTCCCATCTGTAAAATGGAGAGTGATGATGGTGCCTGCCTACACCACCGAGTATTTCAAAGTTTCAGTGAGAAGTGATTCGTGTTAAGAGCAAAAATTGGCTGTGGCCCATTGAAAGAGTTTGATAAATGTCAGCTAATGACTGATTTAGCTACAAGCCCATTTCCCTTTGTAATGAAATGATCTCTCTTTGGTCACCAGATGGCCCTTCAAGTGCTAAAGGCTGGAGGCCTTAGACACAAACCCGACTGGTGTAACTTAATTCTAAGGTGGCGATTTGAGTTTAGGGGCTCATGTTATACATCAAATGTAAAACTATGTTAGAGGACATAAAAGGGATATTAAATTATACCCAGTGATGATCTGGTTCAAGCCCAGACTCAAATCTTACTGCCTTCAAGAATTCTTCATACTGAGCTTGAGTACCTGAGTACAGTGCCTTCCAGTGTACAAAGCAATTTCACATCCATCACCTGACATTAGCCTCACAGTGTCCAGTGAAGTAGAAGGGATTATTATATCTGTAGCACAGATGAGGCAAGGGGCTCAGAGGTTAAGTGGATCACCCAAGGTCACAGGGTTAATGAGAAGAGAAGGTGGTGCTCAGAGCCACATCTGGCTCCAAGTCCATTTCTTTTCCTCAGATACATTTTTGCCCCTTCAGGCTGGTCTCACCTGACCAAGAACACACCTCCACATCACAGCCATTTCTGCATCATGACTTGTAGCCAAGCAAAACATTAAGAATAGTGAATGTATGATCAGATCAGACCATCTTAAATTGCTGACATTCGAACTATAGAAATGGCAATTTCATATAGTCCACCTAGTAATTAATGGTTATCTGGATATTTGCTAGGGATTAGGCACCAAGCCAAGCACTTTACACTGTATTGGAAGATAATCACAAAAACCCTCTTATTTCCAGTTTAGGGAAGGGCTGCAAAGCTAATAAGTGATGGAGCAGGACTTAAATTCAGATGTCTGAGCCCAAGGCACAAGCTCTTAACCACTGTGCTGCCCTACCAATTTATTCCCCTGCAAGAAGACGCAAACTTCTAAAGATGGAAACTGTAACCTGGTGAACAATATAACACTGCCTGCAGTACCTGTTATTCATTCATTTAACAAATTTGAGGACCTACTGGGTTTCTTCTTGTGAGATGAATCTATATGGGACTCAAGCATTTTTAAATATTTTGTGCTCAGTGATTGCTCTTTGTTCTGGACAATTTTGTCAAAGATGTTTGCATATCAAACCTCTTTAGAAGATAGAGATGGTATAACCTCCAGAGGCAAGAGCAGATGGACTGCCTAGTATAAAAGAACCATGTTCTCTAAGCTCAGGGCCCCTCTCCTGTAGCTAAGTACACAGGTATCACCTGGCCTGCTTTGTGTCACCTGATGGAGATCAGAGCATAAAGAACCATTACCAATACTAATACTCTGGTTATTGTTATGGCTATGAGTGTCAAACCATTCTTCCTCTCTGGTTCAAAGATGCTTATCTTTTGTAAGCAGTAAACTTTACCTGGCTGCTATGTTAGCTTACAAGTAGGATAAACTCTTAGGCTCAGAGTTCTTAATAGAACTATGCAAGTACTGGCCAAATGAATAAAATGGATGAGTACATGCTTTAGTGTTCTCTCTGTAGAGGGCACATATGCCAAACATCTTCAGAGTGTCTCTCAGGGAGCTGTGCCTGACATTTGCAAAACAGTTGTACAAAAAAGGTGGTGGGGGGCAGGAATGTGGGTCTAATCTTCATGGCCTGACTGCTAATCTGTGAAACAGCCATATCAGCACCATCATTTATTAAGCATACACTGTGTGGCTGATTCCAAATCTTTAAATTGCACAGTCTCCACCTAGGAAAACTTAGCAAATGCTTGTTGAGCAAGGGATTTAGTCACGTTCTCAATAGACATTTTTTGAGTGCCTACTGTGTGCCTGGCTCAGTTCTAGGATTTGGGAGAATAAAATAGACAGGACCCCTTCTCTCAAGGGACTTATCAAATGGTGGGAGAGACGGTCAGCAGCAAAGCAGCTACACAGGTAAAAAATTGTCAAGCAACCAAGAAAGCTTTGCCAAATTTTGAGAAAGTCAATGTGCTAAAGAGGGAATGGAAATGACTTTAGAAGTGGTGGTCAGGAGAGCCCTCTTGGAAGCTTCAGGGGCACAACTACTCCAAGCTGAAGGAATAAGGCTAATGTGGTCAAGGAACATAAGGAGGATGGTGTTCTTGGAGCCCCCAAGGTGGGAGGTGATCCCAGAGACATAGCAGTCTGATCACGCAGCATTTACAAAGCTCTAAGGATGTTTCCCTCCAGAATTAGTGGGCACAATCGAACTTTACAGTCAAAACCTTCTAACAACAGTACCAAGAATTCTTAGTCTGTAGAAAGTACTCAGCCTTGCCCCATACGGTACTTCTAGCTCAGCAACTCTGTTGTCTGGAAAACAACCACTTGCTAATAATAATTTGAGTAGCATGACTCTCCAGAGAATGAGTATTTAACACAATGTCATAGGGGTTCGATTTTTT
>NW_022900921.1:29376178-29400850 GCF_012274545.1 Fukomys damarensis | reverse complement strand
TTTTTTTTTTTTTTTTTTTTTTTTTTTAGACAGGGTCTGGCTATGTAGTCCAGGCTGGCCTCAAACTCCTGATGATCCTCCTGCCTCAGCCTCCTAGGTGCTGGGACTGCAGGCATGTGTCAGCATACCTGGTGATTTATTTTAAGGTAGAGCTTCTGTGACATCCGTCTGAGTTCAGCTAACATAGGCTCTTACACAAAACCCTTCCTGGAGAATGAGGAACTCATGTAGCAGGGTCCCTGATCACAGGCTACACAAGACCAACTGGCACATGAGGGGTACTGCCAGAGCTCAGAGGGGGACTGAGGAAGCCCAGAGCTGTTAAAGAAAGGCAAGGGGCAGGAACCCAAGACTGGGGAGCCCTTGCAAATATCAGAGCCTCCCTCAGTGAACTTTTCAAAGGTCGCAAAAGAAAATACCAAGAAAATAAAACAGGAACTCAAGAACAAAGATAAAAACAATGCACTTACATCAACAACCACAACTTCTAATACTCAAACCAGAGGACGAACTCAGTGGAGAAGAGCTGAATGATATCATGAAAACGAGTATGACCGCTAACGATGGTCATTAAGACTACTTAAGCACATAAGTTTGAATAAAATACTGTGCAGAAACTGACGGCAAGCTTTACATACACATTGATCAAAATGACACAAAAGCTAGCTATCAACAAAAACTTAAGGCTAGAGAAGTTAGAAATGTCAACAATAGTTAAGAAATGGTGAGAAGGTAAATGGACAGGTTTTACACAGTTGCTTATTCAGCTAAAACATTTGAAATGAAAAAAAACCTCTTCTAATTTCAAAACTGGAATGCAAGTTTTGAGAAAAACATATTTTCCAGATCCAGTAAGGCCTAAAATATCAGGGTCAAATGCATCTAGAAGCCAGTCTGTTCAGAGAAGCAATTCATTTGCTAGACACTAGACTCATTACACATGAAGACGCCGCCATTCGTCCTTTAATGTCCTTAAGCATCACAGCATTCTCTCTGCTATAGGCAGCAGTTTTAATAAGTTTCCCTGTCCAGATTCCCTTAATGATACGCTTTCTACATTAAAAAGGGCTTGTGAAACCTAATTCCTTTGACAGAAGCGAGCTCAGGTCTCTGAAGCAGAGAAGATTTCAGATTTCCACTGGGTTTCCTTGCACCTGCCCTTGCAAGGCATGAGGTTTTGTGTGCAGAAGCCTCCAGGGGTTGAAATTTAGCCCTGTCCATGTAGCAGGAAGGTCAGCCGAAGTCACTGGGTCCCAAGACACTGGACTTCAATCTCCGACCAAAAACAAAACATCAAAACACTTCTATTCACGGGGACGTGCTTAGCAGCGCGCTGGCATTTACAAATGTAACGCAGCACCGCGAGGCTCCTAGAAGGGGCTCTGCTTAGAAAGTCGATTGTTCTTCCCAGATCTGACAACCTCTATCAGATCTGTGTCCGACGGGCTCCAGCAAACACTGAGAGAAAGCTGGCCTCCTCTGGACTGAGCCCTGACTGCCACCTGATATCTGAATGAAGAGCACAGCCAGCAAAATCCAAATTCATTTCAGGACATCTGCTTCTGTGGGAAATGGTTTTGACTTTCTCAAAAACCATTAATGTAGAAGAATATTTTTTTGCAGTTATGGGGCTCCAAGCTAGGGCCTCATGCATGTACAAACTAATTTTTGATTGGCTTTTAAAGACTAATGTTACATAAGCACTAATCAGATCAGCAGTCTTTCATAGACAAGAAAAACTTTTGCTCCATTTACCCGCACATTTCTTATTAGTACTTTCCGACCAGTGCAGTCCTCTCAGCTGACACTATTATTATTTATTATAATGATGATAATTACAATAGCAGCCAGTGCTAAGTGAGCACTTACTGTGTGCCAAGCACCATGCTGCTTAGGCACAACAAGCAGTCAGCTATTGTTTCCTGCGCCTTCTTTGCAGAAGGGAAACACTCCGAGCCTCAGAAAGTTCAAGGGACTTGCCAGAGGCTATGCGAATGGCAGAGCTTGGGTTTGAGGCCAAGCTCTCTACTGCTTTAGGTCTTGCTTCACTGTGAGTTCGCACACATAGATTATATATATATATATGTAGCATGTAATATAATTTATATATATACACATACATATATACATACACACACATATGCATGGTGATAGCCCTTTGGGGCTCATTGCCAACTCCCCTGCTACTGGGCACCCACAAGGCAAGGAAGCAGCTGCACCAATAGTCACACTAGCCCAGGGTAGAAGGCAAATGCTTGAGCAGTGGCACCGACAAGGGAGATGAGCAGCTAAAACAGAGGGGACCATTTCATTCCTGTGCAAGTACCTCTAAGTCTTCCAAAGGAAAAAGCACCCAAGCTGGAGCTCCCAAGACTGACAAAACATTTCTTACAGTGAAAGTGGCTTTTTGTGTAACAAGAAAAAAATGAGATTACTGTAGAGAATTTAGAAATACAGAGAGGCATAGCTTTAAAAATAAAACATTATTTTAATTTCATCACTTGAAAGTAACCATATTTCTTACCTCGAAATAACTTTATTGAGGAATAATTTACAGGTAATAAAATGCACACATTTTAAGTATAAGTTTTTTGCGTGTTAACCAATGAGTATACCTATTTAATTACTATGCTTACCAAAGTGCAGAGCTTTTTTGTTGTTGTCCCAGAATCTTCCCTCATGTATGGCCTATTCCATTCCATTCTCTTCCTCCCTTGGGTCCAGATACCCACTGATTTGCTTTCTGCTGCTTTAGCTTTATCACTTTTATAATCACTTATAAATGGAATTATACAACATGTACTCTTTAGTGTTTCTGTTAACAGCTTTATGAGTCAGTTATGGTAGATGATAGATAGATAGATAGATAGATAGATAGATAGATAGATAGATAGATAGATAGAGAGATAGATTAGATAGATAGATAAATAGATAGGACATTCATGCTCTTATTGAGTAGTATTCTATCATATGTATACTTCACAATTATCACTTCATGGATACTTGAGTTGTTTCTGGTTTGGGACTATTATAAAGAAGGCTGCTATAAACTTTACATATAAGTCTTGGAGTGGACATATATTTTTATTTCTCTTTGTAAAATACCTAATCGTGGACCTGCCGAGCTACATAACAAGTCTACATTTAACCTTATAAGCAAGTGCCAAACTATTTCCCAAAGTAGCCGCACCATTTTATAATCTTGCCAGCAGTATGTACAGCTAAGATTATTCTGAATATTTTCTCAGACTTGATCTTCTTCTTACTAATATTAGTCTTTCT
The DNA here is from genome assembly GCF_012274545.1 of Fukomys damarensis. Taxonomy (NCBI): domain Eukaryota; kingdom Metazoa; phylum Chordata; class Mammalia; order Rodentia; family Bathyergidae; genus Fukomys; species Fukomys damarensis. The sequence goes on along the minus strand of NW_022900921.1, from coordinate 29,397,568 downwards.
AGCACAATGTAGTAGCATTTCAAAATGATTTTAATTTGTATATCACTCATGGCTAATGATGTTGAGCATCTGTTTACACGATTCTTGGCTGTGCTACTGCCAAGTGCCTTCCAACAGGAAGACAAGTTTTTAAAAACATCACAGTGTGTCCTTAGCCACCTTATTCACTGGATTTGGCACTATGCGACTTCTGGCTCTTCCCCAAAGTCAAAATGACCACGAGAGTGCCGGGGATTTAGTTCAGTGGTTCTGCTGCCTGCCTCACAAGCACAAGGACCTGAGTTCCATCCTCGGTAAAAAAAAAAAAAAAAAAAAAAAAAAAAAACAAAAAAGGGAAAAGGTTTTTTTGTTTTTTTTTTTTTTAGACAGGGTCTCACTATGTAGTTGAGACTGACCTGGAACTCACTATGTAGCCCAGGCTGGTCTTGAACTCACAGCGATCCTCCTGCCTCAGCCTCCCAAGTGCTGGGATTACAGGCATATGCCACCATGCCCAGCAGAGAGGAAAATGTTTTGAATCAATTCAGGACAACAAAATAGACACAACAAAGAAATCAAAGACAACCATGAAAGAGGACTTCCAGAACTGCTTCACAAAGTGAAAGAACAGTGGAATAACTGAGGGGAAGTATTCTGAGGCAGATTAACGGCAATATGTCTTTAACTGTAATACTTTTTAAAAATTTAAACATTCACCACATTTTCAACTACATCTTATATATCTTCTTTTGTAAAATATCTGTTCAAATCTGATGCTTGTTTTTACACTATTATTTTATTCTAAACTATTATTTTATATTCAGTGCATGCTCAGATAAATATATATGTAGACATTAGTTATTTCCAAGTACCACTATGAGGAAGACAACAGAATAGAATAAAATCAAAGTACCAGTGAAAGATGTTCCTGAAATAAAATCCATGTTATATGTCTTTAGTATAAATAGGAATCAATTCCTGTCAATTATATTTCCTTTTCCCATATTTTAATTTGCTTATCTTCCTAAGTTGTAAATGTTCTTTATGCATTCCATGTGCAAGTCCTTGTCAGATAGCTGCACCATAGTTATTATCTTCCATTCTGCAGTTTGCCTTTTTTTATCTTCGTAACAGTTTTTTTTTTGGGGGGTGGGCAGAAGCAGAGTAAGAGAAGTCCAAGTTACCTTTTACTTCCTTTTCTTTTCTAATTCAGGCATCTTATTTCCTCTCTACGAGACACATTTGCCTGTCCAAGATTGCAAAGATTTTTCTGGAAATGTTATCCTTTTTAACTTCCACATTTAACCTATAATCCATTCCAACATAGCCCTCTTTGGATCTATTATATGCTTCCCTTACAAAGACCCCATGCTCAGTTTGTGTGGGAATGGGAGGGGCCTGAGAGGAGGGTGAAGAGTCTGATATGATGACAAGTCTAGGAAAGCCACAACCAGGCCCAACTCTCAAGAGCAAAGGCAGAGAGGAATGCGTGCAGGGTGTAGAACCCTGGCTGCTCGTGGCCGGCTACCTAGAACTTTCATGTAAGAACCAGGGAGCAGGACTTCAAGAGTAAAGTGCAAGGGAGAAGGAGGGATCCCAACTCTGAAGAGCTTGGGCCTCTCTCCTCCTTTGGCTTGGACCTGTGTTTGAAGGTGTGCGTTCAGGGGAAGGACTTCCAGACTAGCTCTGGTTCCTCCTCCTCACCCTCTCTTCTCATCTCCACAACTCTGGTGCACTGGCCAACACCCTCAATCTGGCTTTCCATGCCTCTGTCTCTGAGGCCTGTGAAGATTTTCCTGACCATCTCACAGGAATTAGCTAGCGCCAAGCCTACCCAGATTAAGCCAAGCTGCTGACCCCAGCTCTTGGCTCGCACACTACTTGTGAAATCCATCAGGAGAAAGCAATACCATAGCCTTGTGCTCACTTGGGGCTTTACAATATTCCAAGCACCTTCCAGCATTCTCTCACACGGTCCTCATAAACCTTATGGCAAGTAGCCTCCTGCTTCCCCCTAGCACGATGATTCACCCTTGGAGGATGCTCAGTAGGGCTTCACATCTGGAAAAGTCCATGCTTTCAGGTTGTAGCCCTGATGATGAAGACTTCCAAAGCCCTAACCCCCTACTTCCCTATGGATACAACATCCCCAGGGTGTGGCCTTTCTATCCTCCAGGATTAAACTTCTCCAGCTGCAGCGAGGAAAGTGTCCCAACAGCCCTGGCACATCTAACTGCACATTCTGGGAGGTCTGCTGTGTGGGAAAGTGAGCAGAATGTGCTCCAGTTCAGCCTAGACTCTTACAGGCATCAACCCAGCCACTGAGTGATGGCGGCTTCATCAACATTAGTCCTGTTGCTCTGATTTATACCAGAGAGTGGCCTGGAAGGAGAAAAGAAAGCTTCATTGTAAGGCATGGGTGAGTTCTCTGCAAATGAGAGTGCCCAGCCAATGACTGATAACTTGCCCTTTGGGAGCAGATGAGGAGAGGCGTGGAAATGCGTGATCTTGCAGCCTGGCACAAAAACTGAACTGTGCTCTACCGGATGAAGCAAATAGCTGTTATCAGCTGTGGTGAACAAATCCAGGGGAAAAAGCTGAAATCTCCTGCCAGAAAAGGAAGAAAAGAACGCTTGCCAGCTTCTTTTGTCCTCATGCTGACTTGGGACCCTCGCGGAGAAGGACATCTCCTCAGAGCAGGAGTGACAGGAACAGGGTGCTCCCGCTACTGAATTCCTACCCTGTCTCGTCTCTGTGTTCTGATCTATCTCACCTTTTCCAGGACTCACCATGGTCCCCATCCATCTGCTCTTTGAGGCCACTTGGTGAGGGATGCAGAGTCAGGAAAAGAAGAAAAAGGATGGAGCTGGGGATTTAGCTCAGTGGTTCTGCCGCCTGCCTCCAAGCACAAGGTCCTGAATTCCATCCCCGGTACCAAAAAGAAAACAAAAAAAAACAAAAAAAAAAAAGAAGGAGAAAAAAGGGAGTGAATTCCATCCCCGGTACCAAAAAGAAAACAAAAAAAAACAAAAAAAAAAAAGAAGGAGAAGAAAAAGGGAGTGTGTAAGATGAGGGGTGGACTAGCAGATTCTTTTCAGCTCTACCCTATGCTGTGCTTATACCTGTTCTTTCCCAAATCACTTAACAGTCTAAGGACCAAAGAGATCATTTATATCCAAATAACAACTGTTCTGGCTACCTCCTACACATGCAGAACCTCCTGCCTGTTCCCAGCTACCCTTTTCCCTAGGGCTGACATCCTCAGAGCAGTTTCTGTTTTTGAGTCTAGAGAGGTTCTCAGCTGCTGCCCTGGCTACATTCTACCAACACTGCAAAAAAGGGAGGCCCTACCTATTTGGCTCAACTTCCCTAACATTTACAGGGAGCATCCTTCCAGGGGTCTTTCTGGCCCAAGGGGGACAAAAAGTGAGATAAGTAAAGTTTTAGAGGCAAGGAAGCACAATAAGATGTGAGCCAACTGGGGGTCCCCATCCTACCTGTACACATCACAGGGTAACACCCTCTAACAGAGGAGAGGGTGGATGAAGCACACTTGCCTTACTTCGTGTATCTGCACTTCTGATTCCTACCGTAATGGGGCTTGTATCAAGGAAGGAGTTGGGCTTAAATAGAGAACAGTACAATTTTCACAAAGGACAACTTCATCCTCTGATCATAGACCATTCCACAACCCAAATAATAATCTCATCAGCTGCTGTGAGTGTTGGGCTGCTAACAGAATTCCAGTCAGCTAACAGGAGCCAGGGAAACACAAGTGGCTGGTCTCTTCCCTTGGGCAACCTGCAGCCAACAGCCCATTGGTACAGATCCAAGGTGGGACCATGCTGAGGGACACTCACACACAAAGCATCCTACAGGGTCGGACAGCCTAGCTTCTGCCGGTGCCCATCCTGGTTTCCTCGCCCACATCCTGGTTTTACCCAGAACACACACTCATTAAATCACTTGCTTAAGGGTTCCTGATACAGGCTCTGTTTTCAGGGACCGCCATCGAAGACAAATGGCCAGGTGTTCAAAATAACATGCAGCTCTCCTTGAGGCCTGCACTGATGGCAGAGGCTGATCCTGTCTCCTATCTGACTTCCACTTCCAAGGCAGCCAAAGGGTTTATTTGGACCCTTGATTTTGCTCCGATTCCTTCTCTATAGGGAAGACTCTGTGATCTCACTGCAACAAACAATGCTTTGTCTCCCTCACCCTGCAGAGAAAGGCTCCCAGAATACACCACTTTACAATGATTCCCAAGGGGCGCTGGCGTGCCATCCACTCTGCCGGCTTTCATATATATTATTTCAACTAATGATTGGAAATCTTCACATTGCTCACCTCAGAGTGAATGGTCCCCTGTGCCAAAGGCAAGAAACTTTTTATACTCATTGTTGACTACATCGCGTGCAAACTTTCCTAGATGCATCTCTCCACAATAGACTTGATTTGGGCGTCTAGAAAACACAGCCTTCAATTGTAAGCCAGTGAAATGTTATACCATAATTACAGTTTCTAGGCACCTCTAATGACCCATTAAGATGGATTTGTAGAGTATGCAGAGACTATACAGCCAGAAGCAGGTGAGACTTCTGGCTCTGGGGCTTTCTCTCAGAGGGGCAGGGACCCACCAGAGATAACCTGCTCTAAAGGAAAATTACTAAGGAAGATGAGATCCTATCACCAATATCATCATAGAGAAGGTACATCCCAAACTGTTTACATCTCTTGGACCAAAAATACCACTTTGAAAATGGATAACATCTTGACTGGTTTATGGGAATGCAAATTAGTATGATCATTTTAGAGCATCAAGAATGAATGAAGTTCACTGTAGTTCATTCATTGCAGTTATAGTTTCAACTCAGCATGAATGGGTTTAGAAATGTTATATGAATGAAAAAAAGGAGGCAGAGGGAGAAGACAGACTGGCCCATGGGAAAACTCACCAGTGAAGATAACTGTAGTTGGTTTAATTGTATTCCCAGAAATATATGTCCCAGCACTGTGCATATGACATTATTTGCACATAGGATCATTGTAGATAGAATTAAAGATATTTGGCTGAGATCCTCCTGGATTTAGGGTGAGCCCCAAATTCTATGACTGATATATTTCTAATAGAAAGAGGAGTTTGAGACACAGTCATGGGGAATAAGCAATGTGAAAATAGGAACACACTAAAATCATGCCACCACACAAAAGAATTCCAGGAACTACCAGAAACTGGGACAGGTAAAGAACTATTTTCCACTACAGCCTTTAGAGGAAGCCCAGCCCTGCTGATGCCTTGATTTCAAACTTCTAGCTTCCAAAACTGTCTGAAAGAGAAAATTAATTCCTGTTATTTTAAGCCATTCAGTATGTGGTAATTTCTATGCTGGAAAAAAATTGTCTGGATCTTAGGTTGGGTGATAAGTTTCTGGGTATTCATTTTGTGCCACAACCTACATATACCTTACAGTATCTTACTGTGTGGAACCAATATTATAGAACATGCTTCAAAAGGTTAGAAAAGCACATGACAGGAATGCAAAATTTCCTAAGTCTATTTAAAGTCCCTGAGAGTTTAAGGGATTTTATGGTGTCGAGTATCTTGTATGTTCAGGGATTGTGCCAAACACATTACAGATGGTGTGTCATTTATTTCTCAAGAACAGACATGCCTGCTTAAGGTGACATTGCAAATGAGTGGGAGAGGAAAGTCAAATGAGGATCAACTTGTAAAGCCAAGCTCTTTCTACCATCACATGTACTTTTACTTACCTCTAGCTTGTTAACTGTCAAATACTATACATACCCACTTTGTCTTATAATATTTTTAGAGACAACTGAATAGATATCCTTTGAGTTCACCATTTTTGCATGAATTATGCATTTAATGGGCCTTAGATCTTCCAGCACCTTTCACCATGACCTATGCATATCACTGTAGATTATTCAAACAGTGTCATTTACTAACCATCCAATCTTTGATACCAACCACAGTCCAAATCTATGACTAGTGAAAGTTTCCTTGTCTAGAGGTTGGGGAGGAGCTTGGTTCTCCTGCAGTAAATGAAGGGATCAGCTGAGCAATTAAATCAAGAGGGATCAACTATATGGACAATTACCCTGCAGGTATAGTGACCCTCTGTCCTGGTTTGCCTGGGATGGTCCCCGTTTCAATACTAAAGTCCCACAACCAAAGCATCCTCACAGTCCTGGGAAAACTAGAATGGGCAGTTGTCCCTGGGCTGCGGTGAGGGGCACTTCTTTTCTTCCCAGACCTGAAGTGCTTATAAAGGGATAGCAAAGAGAAAGCTGGGGCATCTTTCTTCTGGGACTCAGCTTGAAGCCATGTTCCACTCCTCCTTTTTCCTATGAGAAAAGACATTTGTCAGACCCTGAGGCCAAGCCAGGATGCTGGGGCTGGGGGTGGGGACATGTTCACCCCAGTGCAGCAGGTGCAGGATTCCTTCCCTTCCCCCTCCCCTTCGGCAATCAGTGGGTTTTAATTAATTGATAACCAAAGGTCAGCTTCCCCTGCATCCCAGCCTCTCTACCACCAATGTTTACTAGAAAAAGCTGTGGTAATGTCTTGTACTGAAGTCCCACAGCAGCAAGGTACTCAGTCCTAGTCTACTGCTCCTTCTTCAGGCTTTGCTTCACCGTCAGAAAATGACAGGTATACTTCCCTGTGCAGTTTACAAAACCCCTTGCTTGTATACAGTGGTTCATTGGATCATTGTGTAAAAAGCAGGCATGTTTGTGCTTATTTCAGATGGACACAGACAAAAGGGCAGGACTGGACCTGATACTGGGTCTGGCCGCACACCACAAATGCCCCGATGATGCTGATTCCTCTCTCGATGACGCCAAGAAAGGCAAGGAAGAGGTTAAGAAGGAATTATCAGTTTTCAACTTCTCACTTTCCCCACCTCCTCAAAAATGTATCATAATCCTGGAAAACATACTCAACAGATGGTTGATTCAGGAATAAATTTAGGGCTGCCAGATTTTCTTTACCACGTAAACCTGGCATGTCTCCCACACACACACCATAGCCTCACACACAGGGTGGGAAATGAGGATTCCAACCATGAGAGCCCAGTGCCAGAGGAGGGACCCAGCAGGCGAGGAGCTTCAGGAGACCAGGAGCTCTGCCCCTACATGGCTAGCTGGAGGGCTTCCTGCCACCCTTCAAAGGGAGTAAGTTGATTCAACATTTCCAGGCTGGCCCCAGAGGGCTGTCCCAATGTCCTGAGGCTGGGCATGACAGATGTGCCTCTCTTTAACTGAGATCTGAGTCATTTGACTCAAAAGAAAAAGCACAGGGTTCATCTTTTCCATCCTTGGCTATGATCCCTGGACAGGGGAGTGGGGTGTGTGGAATGTGATGAGACTGATCTGCTAAATCCCATTTTGAAAGATGCTCTTCTGGTGGGGTGGGGGTGGGGAACTTTATGTTCATATGCATGTGTGATGTGCACCTTCTTTGCAGAAAGGGTTTGAAAATAGTGCTTGAATCCATTGTGAACATCATCCTTTTACTGTGTCCATCCTTTACTATGAGAGTTAGAGGAAGTAAAGATTGGTGGGTCCCAGGCTCTGGTCTCCAGGGGAAGCAAATCACACGAGCACTGTCAATCCCAAGTGTATGGTGAACCAGAAACAGAATAAAGGGTCATTGTGGAGGCTTCAAAAACATTTCAAATGAGAGGAAAGAGGAAGAGGAGCAATGGAGCTCTCTCCTGAAACATGTTCCCTCCCGTCCAGTCAAAGACATTAGGTACAAAGTCATCAAACTAAATCCCCACTCCCCTGTTTTCAACCACTGCACAGAAGTGCTGTACCCCAAGGCCACCCACCACTGGAGCAACATGCTGACCCCCAGGGAAGGGACCTCAGATTCTTCTTCCAATAAGCCTGAGAGGATCCCTGGGCCACACACAGTGGAGCCCTGCAAGCTATGATTTCTACTCTGGATTTCAAGGTCCCTGCAACAACTTCATCATCCTTTCCCTGACTTAGATCTCGCCTGCTCTGGTCTGCTCCAAAAGGTCACCAATATGTATTAAAACACCCGTCTTTAATTAAATCTTTCCCAGAAATATAAAATAAAAATGCTACAGGATAAAATTCCACACTCTCTTCGGCCTCTTTAGCCCCATCTTCTCTATGACTTCTATCCCCCCACCCAGCCCCATCATGCTTCCTGTGACTTCAGGCTTTTGCCTAGTCTGTTCCCTCTGCTGGGACATATCCGTCCCCTGCCTTGTATCCTTCATATTCCCAACTCTTACTCAACCCCCAAAGCTCAGCCTCCGTGACTTCCTTTGGGACTTACCACTCACAGTGCACAGATCAGCCATTTTCCCAAGTCTGCCTAGAGACTCTCAGTTCCTGAGGCCAGTAGGGCTTTTCTGCCATTTCCACCAGCCCAGGACCAGCACCTGGAGGATCTCACATTGTATCTGGCTGAAGGTGATCTGGAGTTAGAAACTGGAGCCACGAATGTCACAACCTGCCAGGAAGACTCCTCAGTGGTCTTCAGCTTGCTTCTAGTCACCCACGTCAGCAGGGAACTCTGCATAGGCATTAGTGGTCTGCTTCTAGCCCATTTCTAGGTATCAAGTCTAAGGTTTCAATTTATAATAATCTAAGTTGCCTGGTTTTCTGGAAAATGTCTTCTATAGACACAAAAAGCTACAACTTGGCTGAGTGTGGTAGTGTATGTATGCCTGTAATTCCAGCAGGCTGGGAGTCTGAGGCAGGAAGATCTCAAGTTCAAACCCAGCCTGGCAACTTAGTGAGACCCTCCCCAAAAAAATTTTTTTAAAGGGCTGGGGATATAGGTCAATGTGAAGGCCCTGGATTCAATCCCCAGTACTTCCCCAAAAAAGCTACAACCTCCCTAGAATTTGGTGTCAGAACCACAGAGTAACCACAGAGTAATATTCTAAGAATTGAAGCTGGCTAGTGTAGAAAAGGAAGCCCCTCTCCACCTGATCATTCATTCCCTGGGCTATCCTGTGATTCTGCTTTTTGTACCTAAAGCCACTGTACCCCAATCTGGTGTTGGGTTTTAAGGACCCAGAAAGGAAAGACAATACCCAAAACATATCATACTCTCAATACACATATGTTTAAAGAATGAATGCTGCCTTGGAATGGGTGCCTAAAATGTTTGTGGAACTTTCACTGAAATTTTCAAATGTCCTTTGACCACACAAAAGAAGAATGAAAACACCTCTATACTGTCAGCTGTCTCCTGGGTCCTCCCAGCCAGGGACCTGCCCAGGAAAAGCATCCTAGCATCTCCGGTCAGCCAAGGGAGACAGCCTGTAGGTCTGAAGCAAGTCTCCTGGGTCTCTGTGCAGGGCAGAGGAGATGCTCCAGGCCTGCCTCATTCAGGAATGAGGACAGGAGGCCTGAGCATTGCCTGTCAAGCACAGCAGGCTGGGGGTCAATGATTTGTGCCTGTGCAGCCCCACACAAAGGGAGCCTTCGTGCTTAATCAGAGCCACAGGGTAAATATTTAGAAAGAGAAACCCCTCCTTGGAGCCCAGCCTTTGTCTTGTTCCCACTGAAAGGATGTGGTCTAGCAGAAGGTGGTCTAATAGGAGATCTGTTACAATGGGATGGAGAACAGGAAGCAGCCACAGCCGGACCTATGCAGTGGCCTAAATGTTGAAGGAGCCCCAGCAGCATGTGGCAACCTGGACCAACCACCAAGGTGAGAAAACCTCCCCTGGGGATTTCCAGGATCCACCCAGGAAGCCCTTACATAGGGCACAGGAAGTGCCAGCTTCAGGGCTCAGGCAGTAATGGGAACTGGGCCCAAGACGATTTCCATGTCTCTCTTTCTAAAAACAAACAACCCCACAGCTCCGGAGGATAGAGGGGACTCTGTGCCCGCCCCTCAGTTTTTCCCCAGCCCCCTTTTTTCCAGCCAGTATCCCTTTCTTCAGTTAGAGAAGGTTTCCCAAACAAGGCCCCTGGGCCCTTCCCTTGCCAATGGATAGCCACTCCAATGACTAAACTCCTCCCACTCATCATTGTACCTCAGGCAGATCCAGATCTGGTGCTAACCTCTTAGGCTCTTTCTAGAGGCTGTTAGGGTCTCTTTAGAGACATAAAGATTTGCTACTTGGGAGGATGAAGCCCCACAAATTTGAGGCCAGCCTGAGTAGCATGCAACATAGTGAGACCCTACCTCTAAGCAGGAAAGAAGGAGGGAAGGAAGGAAAGGAGGGAGGGAGGGCGGGCAGCCATGCCTGTTTCAGAACTAATGGATTAAGTTACACCTGTCCATGGTCATTGAGAAGACCTACTCCTTATTCTTCCCCTAATTTCAGTCTTGGTGAATGCCAGTGTTAATTTTGACTGTTGGCAGGATCAACTCTAACTCACAAGTGAAACAGATTCTATATCCTGAAGCCTTAATCGGCAAAACAAACAAACAAACAAAAAAACGAGTCATTGATAGAAAGGGGGCTTGTTTTAAAATAGACCTAACCTTGACTCACACCGCCAAAGGGGGATGATGATGCATCTGCCCTTAGAAACTCCCAGGAGAGGTCCTAGTGGGAAACAGCCAGGCCTGAGTCTCAGGCAGTTTACAGAAAGATTCATAAACACTTGGCTAAACACACTCAACACTCTTGGGTTATGAATGAAGCCTGGTTTTGCTTCTGGTCGCATTCTATGGAAGCTGTGGTTTCGAATTTGATAAAGGTTCTAAGAGCCATGCTCTGTTTCCATAGGAAAGCATCAAAAGTGAACAAACTAACACCATAGCATTTTTGGACCACCCCTACACCATTAGACACTCCTTTCAGGACAAAAATACAGGATATTTGTGGCTCCCATAGCAGTCCCATCTCCACTTCTGGAAATCCCACTTCTTGGCAACTCTGGAATATTCTCCTGGCCTTCCAGCTCAGAGACCCCCCATTCTGCCAGGGAAGATAGAGGTTTGTCTCATGTAGGGCCACCCAAGACCATTTGACCACTGAAACACTTGTTACATTGGGGTCATTGCCCCTAGCCAGGTACATGTAGGCTGGGTGAAATAACAAATCCAAGTGCCTACATCGCATTGCTGAAGATATAGGGCCATCCCCAGAGCCAGGCCAAACTGTACATGAGATCAGCCATGTTCTTTCTGTAAAAAGTGAGACCTTAGCCAGTGATATCATTAGACTGTGCATTGTCTAGTGTTCTGTCTCCTATCATACCAGAGCCTAGACCACTACTGCAAAAGATAGGTACTGGCTGTGGCAAATGTGTTTACCTATCCCCAACATCAGGGGCATAAAGCACATCCGATAATTCCTCTCTGAAGTGAGCTTCAAAGTGAAAATGAGAAAGGCAGACAAACAGCCCCCGGTTTCTTCTGGCCTTCACAGCCCCCCTGAGGAGGCCATACTTATGGCCTCACGGTTGCCTCTTTGAGATGCTGGGCTCCACTCACCCCTAGGCTTGTGGGAGCCAAGGACATTTCTTAGGGCCTTCACTTGGTTCTCCTAGGATGCCACCTGTCAGGTTAGGAAATGGACTTAGTATTTCATCCATTTTTAACTGGCTACCTCCCTTCTAAGCCTCCCTCTACTTCCTGTCTGCATCAGTAGGTCAACGTTGCCATCTCTATGGGTAAATTTTCCCTAATGAGGGAGGAGGCTTTCTGCCTGCAACCGAGGAACCCCAAGGCACCTGGCTGCTTGCAGGCTCACCTGCAGCGCTCTTGGGTTTGGGTGGCTATAGGCAGCCGAGAGGCCCCCACCCAGACAGAGGAGGAGCGGGAAGCCTAGCTCCTGACCTGTCAATCATTGCTGGGCCCACAGCTGCGCTCTCCGCAGCCCCAGCGCATTGCTCCTTCGAGGGAGATAAACATCGGGAAATCCAATCCAGCGCGGCTTCACAGATAAACAGATGTGAGGACTGCCACCGGTCAGGAGATAACGCCCCCGCCCCGCCCTATAAACCCGCCCAGTCTGCACCTGCCCTAGGCGACTGGGACGCGCCTCTTGGGAGACACCGGGCTGTGTCCCCGCAGAGGGGAGAAAAATGGTCTCTAGTGCGGCGGGCGGGGTTGAGGTTATAAAAGAAAGAAGCTCCGTTTGTAACAAACTCGAAGCAGAGCCTGAACTCTGCAGTGAAGGTTCGAATCCCTGATCTGCCACTATCTGAGCCTGGATGTGCTCATCAGAAAAACGGGGATAATTACAGTACCGGCGCATTGGGCATTCAGGGTGGGGGAAAGCATTTGGCCACACTGGACACTCGGCGCTCTGCAGGGAGCGGCTGGATCCAGTCTGGCACGTGCGCTTGTGGAGTCTGGGGTGGGGGGCTGCTACAGCACCGAGAAAGCCCCAAAGCGACTGCCGATGAGGGCAGGTGAAAGTGAAATGATACTTACTGGAAAAGGGAGGCAGGTAGCAGAGAGGGCTGTAGTATGGGGTGATGCCATCCAAGGACAGTTTAATCGCTCCCTGGCATCCCAGCCTGTCAGTAAAGTGGGTGCCTGGGAGACTTCGTTGCTCAGAACCCCCACACAGTTCATTCTTTTATTCATTTATTTCACCTCCTCGCAGAAGTGAAAATAGCCCCTGCCCTTGAGGTAAATTTAGAGACATTGTGGGATCAGAGCAGTCTGCCCATTGTGAACCTCCAGATGTGCCCCGGAAGCTCAAACATTCCCAGTCCTTGGGGGCAGCCATTGTTTCTAAACCCAGAAACTGCATTAATAGGACCCTCGGTTAAGAAGAAAGGGCTAGTGGATCTCAGGCTACACCTAAAGCATTGCTTGACTGCAGTCCTGAGATCACCAGGCCGCAAGGTCAGTGAGGGCAGAGTAAGAGGCCTCAGCAAATGTGGGTGGTATGAACTAGACCCTTCCCGACTCCCAACAGCTTGGCACTCCTGCTTAGCTGCCCCATGCATATGAGGAGGGAAAGAAGGGCCAGCACTGAGCTGGGGTGGTGGTGGTGGTGGTGGTGGCAAAGTCCGCGCCTACTCTGGCTTTTTTCCTAGCAGCTCTTCCTCTGCTAGCCTGGTGTTGAGGGGTCCCCACAACGAAGTGTCAGGAAGGGCAGATCCCTGAGGGACAAGGAGGCCCACTAGGGTTTGGGGTGTATTAGGGGATACACCAGGAGACCCCCGACGTTTCTGCTGGCGAGGTTAGGAGACGCTTGTCTATGCATAGGCTGCCAGGGATTCCCTAGAGGCACTGAATGAGTCTCAGTCCCTCAAGGGGCCAGGATGGCCACTCTCTCTTACAACTCTGCGCCAAGGGCTCCACGACGCCCTTGTGCGTATTAGTTAAAAGCTTATTAGTTCTCTTGGAGGAGTGTGATCGCACTTTGTTCCCTCAGGGTCTGAGAGCGCCCTTTCATGCTATTGTGAGTCACGATTTAGCCCTGCCTTTGTGGGCCTGAAAGGACCCGTGGTCTCTCGAGGCTCACATTCCCGTGGCACCAGCTTGGGAGGCACCGCCGTCTCAGCAAGGCCCGAGGCCTAGCGTTCCCAGAGCCAGCTCACTCCTGAAGGCCTTTCGCGCACGGCAGCTGGGGGCGATGGCACAAACCACTGAACCAGAGCAGCCCTCAGACCCCGCTTCCGAAGGCCCTCACCTCCTCCGCCTCCTTCCAGCCAAAGTGAAAAAATGCGTGCGGACCCTTTACCTCTACTTGGGGGCTATTGGACTGGATTTAAAGTGCTATTGAGGCCCAAGAGGCCGCCTCTGTCTGAATAGCTTTGTGCGATGTTTGCAGAGACATTTGCATCTGTTTGCGCTTGGGTAAACGGCTCTGAAAGCTCGGGAGCGAGAAAGCCCAAGGATTGTTTTGTTTCCCTCCCCCTCCCGGCTCTGCCCGGCGCTGGCCGATTTTGTGCCACTAGCCACGGGCGCGGAGCGGAGGCATGCAAGATCCGTCCGGTTCAAAGATTGGGCGCCCTCGCTCTCGGCCCACTTTTAAACAATTGCTGTTAACAATGCAGTTTTAAGCAGAAAATCGTCTAACTAGATTAAATCCATATGACATTTAAAAAAAAAAAAAGCGGAGAGGGGGAGTCCACATTGGCTAGGAGTGAGGATGCTAACAGGATAGAGAGTGTGAAATGCATGCAGAGGTGGAATGATAAATAGGCAGGTGCCTGGCCTCGCTCCGGCCGGACCAGGGCTGCTCGCCTCGCTCCTGTCCCGACGCCCGGGGAAAAGAAGGGACTCCCACAGGAGCAGGCCTGTGAGCGTAGGCGCCCACCTTACGCGGGGAAGATTGGTGAGGGCCTGAAATGAAATCCGAGGCTCCTTAACCCACTCCACCTGCAGGCCCAGGGTTACTGGCCCCTTGCGTCCTCCCCTCCCCAAGCGTGGCGGCGCAGGGCAAAGCTGGGGACGCCGGAACGCCCTCTCCACTCGCGAGACAGAGCACACAGGCAGGCACTTTAATGGAATCGAAATCAAAGTCAGGCCTTAGAAAGTCCCCATTGCTATGGCAGCCGAGTTCCCCTGAAAGCGACAAAGCCCAGACCACCGCCCCCCGCCTTTCCCCGGCTCAGCCCTCCTTCCCCTCCCCCCGCGCTGCCTAGAGCCACGCTTGGGGCGCGCTCGGACGGGTTAATCACTGCAAAAACAAAGACATGAAAGGCTCTCCAATTGGAGAGCCCTCGGCCGCCTCCTCCCCGGTCTGGGGGAGGGGAGGAGGGCGGCTGAGGCCGAGCTTTCCCTGAGAGCGGAGAAGGCGCTCCTGCCCTCCGCAGGGTGGGAGCCCCATCCCACCATCCCTAGGCGACGCCGCCCACACAATCTGGCACCTCCTGAAGTGTTGCGGTGGCTGGCGGAGAGGGACAGGCGGTCTCCCACCCATCCCCACCCACAGCCACAACCCCATCAAAGAGAAGCACAAAGCCCCGGGTTTTTCTTCCGCCTAAAAAAATGTTTGAGGTTGGGGTGGGGAGGGATCCCCATTATTATTATTATTATTATTATTATTATTATTATTATTATTATTAAATTAATAAACATTTAAGTGATTGCGGTATGATTGTCCATTGATCAAGTACAAATCTGCTAGCTTCTATAGTTCTATATAAATTAAATTTAATAGAGAATCTTAAAACAGATAAATAGACTTTGGTATGATGTGGGGTGTGTTCAGGCTTAAAGGTTTCCTTGTAAACTCTATCTGGATTCAAGGACTCAGAATCCAAGGATGACAGGTCCTGTTTCTTCTGACTGGTTCTTTGAGAACTTGACCACCTGACTTTGCTGTCACCCCATCCTCTCAAGGCAGACTGGGATCCCTCAGTCCCCGCTTCCTCCAGCCCCATTTAATACACCCTGGGATGGGAAGCAAGGCAGGGTCTTGTCACTTAATATGCCCAAGGCCCTGCCGAAAAGAGCCTGTGGTCTCTGGCTGGTGGTCCTTCCTTCCATGCAGTTTCTACCAATAGAGAGGATGGGAGGAGAGGAGAAGGCAGAGAGGTACGTCTGCAGAGTACCGGTGGTGCCACAGGGAGATGGGCTTCCGTGGGGGAGTGTGCCTCAGGTCTGAGGAGACCACCACTGGGCCCAGGAGGGAGGCTGTGCTGCCTTCTGGCCATTGACTTTAAGAGAGCTTCAGCAACTCTCAGAGCTCATTGGGGATTGTTTTTCTTTTAGCCTACAGGCTCAGGACCACCCCAGTGCCCAGCATCACCCTAGCTAAGTGTCATCCATCCCTTCTGTACATTATCAACCACACCCAAACCAAACAGAGCATCCCAACCTGTAGCAGACATCCCTGCCCAGTACAAGTGGTCTATGAGTGGCATATGCTTATTGCTTCCCTTAATTTGGCTATATTGCTTTATATCAGGAGTCAGATCAAAGCCTTATACTACTCAAATGGGCATGTTAGGTAGCAGGTTGGGCTAGCATGACTTCTTTGCTAACGGCATTACGGAGGCCTAAGCCCTGGTCTGTGAAGTAGCAGGGCGTGACCCCAATTAAAATCTTTTTCCCTGAATTATGGCTTCTCACTGACAGGATGAGTTACTTCAAAACTGCACCAGGTCCCAGTACAGCTTGTTCTATCCAAGCAAGATAAGCAGTGCTTACCCGCTAAAAACCCTGCCTGGTGCCATCATGCCAGGTGTCCGGCAGTATCTCACTAAATGCCTTCCAAGCATACCGGCTCTCTATTCCTTCCCATGATTGTATTCAGTAAATACTGGATGCTTTGGGGACTTGGTCAGCAACCCACACACTACCCAGCCCAATTTGCTTTTGGAAAGCTCATATAAGATTTAGAGCCCTCAAATATTACCATGGTCAAGAAACTAATAAGAAAAATACCTTGCCTTTTCTGGCTATCAGTAACCTCACAATGACAACACAAGGTTCCTGAAAATCTTATGAGTACTGAGAAGGTGAGAAGTAGGTAAGAATCCCCCAGTCCTGGACTATGTAATGGCAGTTGGATGTTCCTAGGCTTGAAGACGCCTGAGGTGGGAGTGGCATCAGCCTTATTTCCCAGTTGGGGCATTCAGACAGAGGGCTTGTCTGAAGTCACCCAGAATAAGATAGCCCTCCTGTCCCTAGCCCTGGCACAAAACCACTGGATAGCTCCGACTCAGCCTTCCTCTCTGTCCTGGCAGTGACTCCTCCTTCACTGGAGTCCCTGAGCTGTTCTAAGGCTGCACTGGGGCAAGGTCTCTGTGATAAAAAGCCCAAGAGGGAAGTACCTCTCAGTGAGCTTTGCTCCCAGGCTGACCCTCTTCTCTTCAATGAGGCAGAGGCTTCTCTCTTCCCATTTGCCTCACAGGACACTACCATCTGTCCCTGATTTCCACACCGATCCCTGCTGTGAAAGGAAACCTCAGGGCCCTGCCCCCACCCTCTTGAGACTCTTACTCTCAAAACCCCCAATCAGGGAGGCTGCTCCACCCAGCTATTGGATGCACTTTCTCCAGTTTAGGTACCCCGCCTTGCTGAGTCCTGGGCCCCTCTGTGTTCTGACTGAGTATACAGCCAGCAACCAGTAACCAGGAACAACTTCCTCTGCCTTTGAGATATTCCAATTTCACCTCTCTCCAGTTCTTTCTCCATCAGAGAAGATGGGCAGTCTTCTGGCCCTTATGAAGCACCATTCTTAGGCCCAAGGTCAGAATGAGCATAAGTCTCTGAATCCTTGATTGGATACAAGCCCTCCAAGCTTCATTGTACTCATTTGTAAAATTGGATCAGCAGCAGCCCCTCTTCATGGAACTATTGATAGGCTCAAATCTCGCAAAAAATACAAAGAGCTGGCACTCACATTGGAATAACCACTCCACAAATGCCATTGTTTATTGCTGTTCATCATGAGGACTAAACTCCCAGGGCAAACAAACAAACAAAAAAAAATTAGCAAAGACTTTTCCAAGAATCTTGAACACCATACTCATTCACCGTCTCATCCCCTTTCCCTTGCTGTTCACTTACTATTTACTGAGCACTTGACATGTTACAGGTGATGTGCTGAGTACTTTCATGTGCTAACGTCACTGATGCTTCGTTATTATCTTACCCAATGTACCGATGGAGAGCCCACAGACAAGCACAGAGAAGTTAAGCAACCTGTCAACATTTCACAGCCAGGAATGGAGCCTCAGATAGGTTCTCAATCCTGCTGACTCCAGAGCCATGCTATCCAGCCCCAACAGGTCTTTGGTCATCTTAGTTTCAGCAACTGGTGTTCTTCACTGTCTCTCTATGACCCACCAAGATGAGAAAGGGGAGTCAAAGCCGTCTAATACTGCAGTCTCTTAGGAAGGGGAAATGGAATTGAGGCTCAGCCCCTTCATTGCTCCATAACAGATCACCAGATTCCCCAGGAAAAAGATGTGACAGCCCCCCTCAGGAATCCTTGTTGGGGCCCACTATCCTCCCACAATCTCTCCCTTATCTAGGCTAATGCCTTCTCACAGCCCCAAAGCAGAAAGGTATTTAAGGAGTCTAATTGGTCAAGGCAATGAAGGATCTTCCTGTGGTAATTAATCAAATACAAGCTCATTATTGAAAAGATGAAGAAATGGGGGCACTGAGAGACAGCAACTTGCCCCAGATGTTAATAACATGAAGCTAGGTCATGGACTCTTCACATTAGGAGGATAGTATTTCCTTGGTAAATGGATGAACATTCCCTACAGGCCTACCTCTGCTCTAAGTTTCAGGAAAGTACCTGTTTTAAGTCTGACCAGTGACCTTCTGGGGCAAAGGCTTAACCCCTCTTAATCTTTGACCTTTGGCCATTGGTCCCTTTTTGGCCTAAACTCCTTCTCCAGGCTAAGTGAGCACAAATCCAGCATCAATATACCCATAAGCTGTGCAGGGCCTAGAGGCCCAGCTGAGAACTCTTGGCCAAATAAAGGAACGGGAGCTAGGGGCAAGGTGGCCATCCCAGTAAGACAACTGCTCAGGAGGGAAGAGCTGGGCCATGCTTGGGGCCTCTGTGTCCACAGTCCCTGATCAAAGCCAATGGCTGCGATGAGCAAAATGCTGCCATGACTGGGAAAGAAGAAGCTGGCTTTGGAAACCCCACAGTCCAGTCTGGAGCAGATTCCTGCAGGAATGAGGAGCTTCTTAGGACTCAGCAGGCTCCTACAATATGCAGCAGGCTCCTGCAGGAGCAGTTTAAGGCTAGCCAAGCAGGCCATAGAGTTGAGGACTTTTCCCTACTTGAAAGAACAAACAGCTTTCAAGTGCTCTCTGGAGCACCTATTTCAATGGAACCCTTCTTATGCTAATAAGAGCCCCTTCTTCTCTTTGCATTACAGCCCATCTCCAAACGATCTTGTTGCTGCTGTATCTCCTCTTTGCCTGTGCCTATGAGTGTCTAAGGGTCAAATAAGACACTTGAAAATGGAGAGCTTTGGCTTCTGGGCGTCCCAGTACACCCCACCCACATTCCTCTGAATTAGAAGTGACAGGGAAAGACGTGTCACCAACCTCACCAATACAGGAGTCACTTCAGGGAAGAAACCCCACTGAGAATTAGGCCACCAATCAAGCAAAAACTGTGCCCACTGCACAGGAGAGAGGTCACTAGTGGTGCCCTGGAAATTAGTGGATCAAATCATGAGCGTGCCTAGGCTCTATGTTACCAGGAAGGATACCCAACTTTGGTCACTTGTCTAACGATGAAGGCAAGTAAAGTCAGGTGTTGTAGAACACACTTGGCATTGGGCCTGGCACATAGCAGGTAGTGGTGTCTGCTGTAGTAGTTTTTCCCTCACCTGGGCTCAGTGCTCAGCACATGCAAGATGGGCAGGTTTAGAATGAGACCTTGGGAGAAAGGGCTCTGGGTGTTCACTGAATGCAAGGCTGGATGCCAGTGGCCAGTGTGGATGGGTGCTTGGGGATGCTTCATAGATTTCCCTCTTCAGAAAAGCTGAACTGGGTTTTCATCTAGACAAAGCCCTAACAGAGGTAACTTCCTAGAAAGCCTCAGTATACAAGGCAGATTCCACACTTCCTTCTGGGTCACTTGCCATGGGTGCCAGTGTTTCTATGACCTGGTCTCTCCTTGCCTCAGTGTCACTGGTAAAATGGAGACCGTAATCAGACCTTCCTCTCAAGTGGTTAGACAAATTAGGGGGCTCAGCCCAG
Organism: Fukomys damarensis; assembly: GCF_012274545.1. Classification (NCBI taxonomy): domain Eukaryota; kingdom Metazoa; phylum Chordata; class Mammalia; order Rodentia; family Bathyergidae; genus Fukomys; species Fukomys damarensis. Next base: position 29,377,968 of record NW_022900921.1, on the reverse strand, counting down.
TGCCACATTTCACAGTAAAGGCTCAAAAAATGTCATGGTCATCTTTTCATGATGAATTGAGCACACCTGCTGAGAATCCTGGTTGGGTGTGATCACCCAGGTTTAGACTCTGAGCGGAGCCACAGTCTGGAGGAGTGGGACCTCTCAGGTGTGCTCTGGGGTCACAACTGTCTTCCTGGAAGAGGAGAATGTTGAAAAACACTTTTCTAGTTCTTTGCCCTGCTCCTACTCCACTGTCACACACACAAAACTGTCTTCTCTTAAGGTTGTGGGTGCCAGGTTGATTAAGCGGTGAACAGCCATACTCAATTGAGAATGAGAAAAGGGAGAGAAAACAGCTGTCATTGGGGCTCACCTGTGCCCCATTCCCACTCCCTCACCTCCAGGACCATGTAGGGGCAGGGTGCTCACACAAAGCAAGGACAGAGCTGTTGCCCTGGGGAAGAGAAAGCCCTCAAGAGCAGGCCACTGATCTCAAAGGGAAATAATGGGATTTTCTGGGATTCACATTGATCCCCAAAGGAGAAAAGCTTCTGTTTGCCTTTTTTTAAGCCGCCAAACAAGGAACTAAAGCCTCTTTCAGCCCTGAGTCAGAGCTGTCCTTTCTGAAGTCCTTATTATCCCTGGGGCACCAGGAGAATGGCCCCATTGCCCAGCCCTCCATGCAGAGAGCTTTCCATATTGCTCTGGCAGAGGCCCGCCTGGTTTCCTAGCGACTCACAACCACCAGTCTACAGACACTGGTGCCTGACCTGTGACACTGGACTGTGGCCTGAAAATCCTGTTCTTGATCTTCCTGGGGACTTGTTTCCCCATCCAGGAGCAAACTTGTGAAACAACAGCTCTCCAAGCCTCCAGATGCCATATACCCCGCAACACAGTTGACAGCAAGGTGATAGGAGTCATGGTCACAGTAGTACCTACTAGTTGTGAAGCAGTGTTATACTGCCACCACTGCCTGCCTCTCTACTGGGCCTCACCTCTGAAGATCTCAGTAACTGGTGGGACAACCCACCCCTCATCCTGAAGAGCTGATTACAACTCTGGGCTCCAAGTGACTCCAAGTGTCATCTCCTGACACATGAGCTGCCCTTCTCAGAGCCATACTCCAGATGTGGGCACCAGTCATCACTGCTCCACCTTTGCCATCTCACACACACACACACACACACACACACACACACACACTACTTGCCCATATACTCCCATGCCCTGACGTGCATACATACCTCAAGCTCAAGCTCCAGCCTTCTCTTGGTCCAGCTCTTCTGACTCCTCTACCCCAATTGCTTTCTCTACCCCAACCAATTCCCTCAAACTCAACAAAGTGACAGGTTCCATCCTTCCCACACTCCTGCCCATTCCTCCTCTACCCAACAGTCAGCATCCCAACCACCTGAGAGACATCCTTTCCCTTCCTCACTCTTCTCCACTTGCAGATTCAGATTTCTAATATCAGTGGCTCCCCAGTGCACTCAGAGATAAAGCTAAAATTCTTTTATGAAATTCCAAAAGTACATACTTGTGGCTCATCCATCTTCCCAGGTGACAGCTAGGCGTGGGAGCATGTGTGCCTGCACACATCCACACTCACACACACCATAGGCTGTTGTATTGCACCCATGCGCTCTGCTCATGGGACTTATCTATCTGAAATAGTCCTTGTCCTTCCTCTGTGAACAGCCAGCTCCTGTTCATCTTTTAAAACAACTCGGGTGTTCTGCTGCCTGCCTTGCAAGCGCAAGGACACGAGTTCGATCCCCGCCCGGTACCAAAAAAAAAAAAAAAAA
>NW_022900921.1:29370074-29375783 GCF_012274545.1 Fukomys damarensis | reverse complement strand
AAAAAAAAAAAAAAAAAGAACAACTCGGGTGTGATCTCCAAGAAAACTCCCCTGACTCCCACCACCACCAGCTCCTTGTGTTGCGTATCTATGGTCGAGACTGCTGACTGTCTTATCTTCTCTCACAGGGAGAATTTTTAGCTGAGTAAACAATCCACAGAAAAACTATATTTCTGAGTCTCCATCGCAGCTAGGAATGGTCACTGACTACATGGGGTGGCATTCTGGCCAGTGGACTATAAACAAAAGTGACTATGTGGCGTCCTTCAGAAAACCTTTCTTAGAGAACTGGAGTATGCCCTTTGTCTTTTCTCCTCTTCCTTCATCCTGCCACATGGAACGGTGTCATTGGCTTGGGTAAGGAGGACCCAGCCGTTGGGCTGGAAATGCAAGGAACCTGGTTCCCGAGGGTTTCCTGAAGCCGAGCCGTCATATCTGCTGTGGATAGAAAACCTGCAGAGAAAAGTTAACTTTTACCTACAAAGCAATTTTTGTGTTTATTTTTATATTATCCCACACGGAGTCTTTTTATGGTGCCCCCCTCTGTATCTCAGGCATATTTCTATCCCTTTGCCCACCAAATTGTGATATAGCTGCTTTTCATGGGTCTGCCTAATGGCCAGGACTGAATCTAAGTCAATACTCAGAGCAGCATAGGCACTCAGTAATAAATGGAGGAAAGACGACTGCTTGATGGTTTAGACAGGCAAATTTGGAAATGGAAGGGAAGAGTAAAGACCATGACACAGAGTGCTTACTAGACTTGGCTTATGTGCCAGTCCAGATCTGCATACTTGCCTTGCCTTCTGGCATAGAGTGCTTTGGTCAAGGGCTGTTTGTTGTCCCTCCCTGTCACTTATAGCAAGATCAGACAGCACCCCTCACTCAAGGGGTTCCCACATAGACACCAACCAGCTCATTCCAGCAGGCCTTGAGGCTGTAGGCCACAGGTAGAAAGACAGGGAGCACTGCTCGCAGTGATCATGCTGTGGCTTAGGAGCAGATGACACCACTCCTGTACTGAGAGCTGCCTTTCCTGATGATATCTGAAGGACCAGTGGTATGATCCAGAAGGACAAGGGAATTGATACCCTGTAAGGGGAGGTGGAGTCAGCAGAGAAATTCTTCTCCTGCCTTCCTTTTCTGCACTGTTTGGAGATGCCATAACTTCATGCAGCCTCTCTGTTGATGTCTTCTGGCAGTGGGCAATCAGCTGTGCTGGAAACTACACAGAGGTCCCCTTACCATACCTTCCTGATGTTTGTTCTCCCTTTTTTCCTCTCTCGCCTTTTCTCTTATTCTTGTTTTTCTGAGATTGAGCCTCCAATAAAATGTTAGCACTTAAGTTTTTGTGCTTTCTTTTCCAAGGATATCCATGGGTGTCTTGTTTCAGGGATAGTGAAAAATCTGCTATGATCAGGGTGCAGGGGAGTGACACGCTGAAACGCTGGTTAAGTGAGTTGGGGCTGAGCAACATGCGCCCAGACAGCTGGGCCAGGAAGCTGTGCATCTTCTCGAGGCTACTCGGGCACCATGTGGAACATGAGAGCTCTCTCTGTGTAGATGCCTACATTACCCCTGCCATAGCTGCCTGGAAGCTTCTCACACCCGCTACCCTGCCATGAAGCTGAGGGGAGAACCACAGCAGAACTAGGTCATGGCCCTGCAGAAGCTAGAATGGTAAGAGGTAACTCAGTTGCTATGATTGTCATTTTTATTTTAAAGAACATAGTGCTTCCACTCTGTACCCAGGAATGGATCCTTCCTTGCTCCCTAGCTGAGTGACTGTGGGCAAGTTGCTTTCTCTCCCTTGGCCTTTGACTCCTCATGTGTAGATGGCAGCTAGTAATAGCATCTACCTCTCAGGGTTGTTGTGAGGACTGATGCACAGGGTACAATACACATCTGATGGGTGGTGAATTATCACTATCATCAAGCATCTCAAGAGAAAAGCCCAAGCGTATCTGTCAAGGCACGCATTTGCTAGCCTCCCTGCCAGCTCCGAACCCCGGTAGCCAAATGAGTCAATCTCACCCTAAATGCTAAGCAGAAATGTCACCTGGAAGTAAGATACTATTTGTCACTTACCAATTGAACTGAGAGATTATTTAAACAAGGTTTAACAAAGATGCAACCTCAGACTGAGAATCCCTAAGAACCCATGTATGAGGTCATCCCAAGCTTCATCCTAGACACCCAGACAAAGTGCTTTTCATGCGGGTAGAGACCCTTGTTGTTTCCATGATGCATAACTGTTGGCAAACAATATTGGCTGTGCTAAGAATTGTAATTCCCTTTGGCCCACCGTTGCACTTCCAAGAAAATACCCTACAGTGCATTCTGACATACGCAAAGTTGAGTACACAGGTGACCCAAGTTAGGCAAGTAGACTCCATCGCAACACCTTTGGTGAAATTAGTGAGAAAGAAATCTGCACTTTATATTTTCTGGATCTGTTTAGTTTTACATTTTATTTTTTATTTATTTTTTGTTTGTTTGCTTTGAGACAGGGTGTCACTATGTAGTTGAGACTGACCTGGAACTCACTATGTAGCCCAGGCTGGTCTCAAACTCACAGAAATCCTCCTGCGTCAGCCTCCTGAGTTCTGGGATTACAGGGGTGCGCCCAGCTTAGTTTATACATTTTAAATCTGAAATAGATGGTGGCTGTCTTGCTTTCACATGAGAACAAAACCAGAACAGAGAAAGAAAAGCCAAGAAGGGGACAGAAAGGAGAGAGGGAGGGACAGATGAAGGGGGGGGAGAGAGAGAGAGAGAGAGAGAGAGAGAAATGGTGGGGGAGGGAGTTATGTAGCTGCAGCCATAACTAAAAATGAAGGATTCATCTGGAGAAGGGAGCTGTGTAAGGCCCACTCACGTAGGAGTGGTTCTTAGACCACTTATGTGCCAGTCTATAAAACAAGCAGAGGCTGCTGCAGTCCCTTCTAGGGAGAAGGGGCCAAAGGCACTCAGAATAGTGAGCTCAAGAAACGAGGATCTGGGCCCATGTTCCACAGGAAGGACAGGGAGGAAGAGAGGGAGGGAGGATCCAGGAGGGCAGAGTGTGGCTAGAGACTTGGCTGCCTGGTGAGCCTGGCCCCGGTAGCCCTGCAGCACCCTCCTGGGTAGAGAGGTTAACATGTGCCTCAATTCAAGGGTACGTGGAGCATGGGCTGTTGCCATTTTACAAGCAAAGAAACTGAGGCCAGAAAACTGAAGTCACTCAGGATCAGTTAGCTGATGAGTGGCCAGGACAAGCTATAGCTGACACTGCTTACCTGGACCCAAAGCCAGATTCACCCCAGCTAGGAGCAGCAGAGAAGGGTTGAGGAGAGTGCTTACTCAAGTGCTGTCCACTCCTGTCCAGGGCCTGGTTTTCCAGCTCTGCCCAGATGCCCAATCAAGTATCTATCTTCTCCTCTCCTTTTCTTTTCTTTTCTTTTCTTTTCTTTTCTTTTTTTTTTTTTTTTTTACTGGGGATGGAACTTGGGTCCTTGTGCTTGCAAGGCAGGCAGTGGAACCACTGAGCTAAATCCCCAGCCCATCAGTTCCTTTTCTTCCCAGCTCATCTAGTTCTGTGACAACAGTGACTCCTGTTCCTGAGAGGCTAAGATTGGAAGGCTTCCTGGAGGAGGTGTCTGATACAGAAGCTAGAAGTACAGGCAGGAAACAGCAGCACATTCCAAAAGGAGGCACAGCAGCCCACAGGGCTGGGAGGAAGCTGCATGGCTGGTTGGGAATGGGGAGCAGATGAGCTGGGCAGAGATGACGGAGGGTAAGAGAGGGGGACACTTGGAGGTACTTCTCGGGGGGCTTGAGCATCAAGCTAAGGAGCCGACTGTACATCCCGTGGATAGTGGTGTCTGAGCAGAATCTCCACAGGAGAAAGGTGGATCTTTATCATGGAGATGGGGCTCAGGGCTTTCCCAGAAACCAGGGCAATGCCTTGGAGATCCTTTGGGGCAGGTGTTTGCCTGGCTGCTGGTGGGCAGGATGAGGCAGGTGCAGAAGGATTCCTCTCCGGCCCCTCCTCTGGAAAAGGCAGCTCCAGGCCTGATTCTGGCGCAGCTAGCTTCCCTGCGGATGGCTTCTCCCCATCTCACCCCTCCCTGCCCCCAGAAGGCTAATCAGCTTAGGATGGCAGCAAATGAAGGCTCCTGAACGGCAAGGCCTTCACTCTGTGCAGCAGCGAATTAACACTTCAATTAAAAGCCAGCCAAGCCAGACCTGACATCCTCACTCTCACTGGGTGAGGATTTAATTAAGACATGTGGGGAGATGGGGAGAGGAGTCGGCCTCGGAAGGTCCACCTTGAGCTGATCGCCTTGTTCCACATATTATTGTTACCAATTCAGACGGGGGCCTCGAGGCCCCCAGAGAGCATTGGAAGCAAGAGAGGTTCTTAAGGTGCAAAGGGGTGGGGTGGGCTTGTCAAAATGCCCCAGCACCTCTCCTCCCAGCAGGCTGAGATGGGCCCAGCATTCTAAACTGTTCGATGTTCTTTCTGAGTTTGGTTCTGATGCCTGACAGTGTGGAGAACAACTGCCTGGTGAGTTGTCCGAGCAACACAGAGGCTCAAGATGATCAGCATTTGAAACAAGGTACAAAGTGAAAAGGAATATTAGAACCAGAGATATCAGAGGGCACCACATCGAGTGAGGGGAACTATGGTTCTGTGAGTCTTTTGCTTTAAGTGTGTTTTTATACTTGGTTGTTATATTTTAAAAAACTTTTCTTTAAACTATAAATTTCACTAAAAACAATTTGAAAACCTCATGGTTGCAACTCTTCAGCCACAAAGAGGAACCAAGTTCTTCTACAAAGCTATAGACACCCAGTTCATGGATGTGTTCAGTAAGGAAACCATACATTGCTGTTCCCCAAAGCCAGTGATCCTAAAACACTGTGGCTACTGGAAACTGGAAGTCTACCCTGCCAGAAACTCTTCTGCAGACAGGTGGAAGGTGTGGCCACCAGCGATTCCTGGGAGTGACAAGCCCATTCCTCGCTGGACTAGGTGTTGAAGAGGGGACCCCAAAGATACCACAGCTGGAGCCCCCAAGCTGGCCACCCAACCAGCCTCAGGACCTGCAGCAACACAAAGAGGTCAGTAGTCACATCCCTACTTTCCAGAGCTCACTGCCTGCTGGAGAGGAAAGGGAAGATGTGACAGAGGGCCTGAGCATGTGACAGGCAGTAGAGAAGAGCTGAGGTGTGGGCTGTGCAGGGTGGGACAGCCAGGCAGGCTGCTGGCCCCAACCCTTGCAGGCCACACCATGCCTGCCCCTCTGCCTTGGAAAGCCCTTTGAGCTGGAGAGGGCACACGAGGTCAGAGAGTGATGAGCCCTGGCCCCAGGCCTGTTTGAAATCCTGGGCCAGGGGCGAGGCCTTCGAGGTAGGGTCGCCACCTCCAGGGCAGCAGCGTCCTCCAGCCTGAGCTGGCCGGTTGCTAGGGCCCCTCTTCCAAGGCATCAGGTTATAGAGCCGCGTGGAGCAGCCCATCTGCCGGCTAACTTCTCACTTTCCCCCTAAGGCTGCCTGTGACCTGGCTCCCCGGGCTCTGGTCCGGGTGTAAAAGTAGCGGGGGGCCTTTATTCCCACTGAGCCCCTTCTCAGCAGCTCCGCAGCCAAACTGCTCTTGGATTACATTTTGATGAGTTTTCAATTTAGGCTCTGCAGACAAGGGAAGGGAGGGGACGGGGGTGAGGG
>NW_022900921.1:29324950-29369938 GCF_012274545.1 Fukomys damarensis | reverse complement strand
TGAGGGGAGGGGGCGGGCAGGGGAGCCGGCAGAATAAATGCAACAGATGGGTCCAATTGTACTGCCTAGGCAAATGAAGGAAGACATCTGTAGCTCCCGAATACTGGTGGTCTGAAACGCAATTAGCCCTCTGTGAAAGGGGCCCCTCTCAGCCCCCTCGGCCAATCCCCTCCGAGGCACTGCTCACGTTACAATGGCCTTGACCACAATCCATTGAGCATAAAAAGGAAAAAAGAAAAGAAAAGAAAAGAAAAAAAGATTAATCCAGGAGTTGCTGGGCGGTGGGGCTGCAAGTAGAGTTGCTATGCTGGGAGGAAAGGTTACTTACATTGCTGCTTTTCTTTTTCCTCCTCAGTATATCTACTGTAGGTTTTGGGGAAAGAAGGAGAGGAGGAGAGTCTTTTATTTATTTTTTTTTCTCGGTGAGGCTATGTGGACCCTCCTCTCTAGTGGTTATTAATCTGCAAATTACTCCGAAACCTCAATTTTCTACTGACTTGTTTGAAGAATAATGAATGAAGACGCAAGTCTCTGTGGTTTAGATTGGGCCCCACCCTCTGCCCCCCAGGGAGGCAAAAAGCTGTTATGTGATAAGACCCCTTTGCAAATGATTATTCTGAAGACTGCTGTGAGTCCCCAGCACTTGTCCTGTGCAGTTGGAAATGAGTTCTGCCCCACTCCTCCAGAGATCCGTGTCTGAGTATTCTTCTCATCCCCACTCTCAGGGAGCTCAACTGGAGAACTAGGAAAGCGCCTGGACCTCCTGTATTCATGCATATTTATGACTGGTGGTCCCTGGAAGAGAAAAAGGATTGAGCTGGGGACCTAGCACAATGGTATTGGCTGCCTCTGGGGCCTGAGGTACCTTTAAATCACCCTCCTGGCTTTGTGCCTCTCGGGCTGGGTTCCCTGACCATCTGACAAGGGAGATGGCAGCTCCACCCAAGGAGCTGGCCATCCCTCCCTGGGTTTTTGCTACTCATGCCCTGTCAGAGCCATTAGACGGCCCAAAACTCCTGAGTCTATGCTACAGGGGCCCCTCCAAAGGTGTGGATTCAGCAGCTTTGCCTCAACCTTAGGGAGACTCTCTGCAGATTGCGAACTGATAGGGAATGTTCCTATTGTTTGTCTTGGTTTTGTTTTATTTTAAAATTTTTATTTTTTTAATTTTTTTTTGAGACAGGGTCTCATTATGTAGTTGAGATTGACCTGGAACTCACTATGTAGCCCAGGCTGGTCTTGAACTCACAGGGATCCTCCTGCCTCTGCCTCCAGAGTGCTGGGATTACAGGCGTTTGCCACCATTTCTGGCTTTATTTATTTATTTATGTTTTGCAGTACTAGGGATCAAACTCGGGACCTTACACTTTCAAGGCCAGCATGGCGCCACTGAGTTAAATCCACAGCCCTGTCCTGGTTTTATTGTGGCAAAACACACATAACATAAAATGTGTAATTTTAATCATTTTAAGGTACATTTGAGTTGTACTAAGTGCAGTCGTCACCACCATTCACTTCCAGAATGTTCTCACCTTCTTATGTCAAAATTCTGCAGCCATTAAATTCATCATTCCTTGCTACTCCCAGGCCCTAGTAACTACCTTTCTATTTTGTGCCTCTATGAATCCCTACTTGTCTATTAGGAACTCAGATGGGCATCAAGAGGTGAGCTGCTTCTGTCAAGGGAAGATTCATCTGGATCTACAGCTGCTCTTCACTGTGTGCGTTATCGCCTGAGCTCTGCCTTTCATCAGATCAGTGGTGGCTTTAGATTCTCATAGGAGTGTGAATCCTATTGCGAAATGTGCATTCTAGCGATCTACGTTTTATACTCCTTTGAATTATCCTGAAATCACCACCCCAACCTTGCTGTCTGTCCATGGAAAAATTGTCTTCCACAAAAACCTGTCCCTGGTATCAGAAAGGTTGAGGACTTCTGCTCGAGGTGCCTCACTGAAATAGAATCTTGGGGGTTTTGTCTTTTTGTGACTGGTCCTCAAGGATCATCCATGGTGTATCATGGATGGGTCAGAATTTCCTTCCTTTTAGCCAAATGATGTTCTTCTCTACGTTTTACCACGTTTTGTATCCATTCATCCATCTATGGACACAAGGTTACCTCTAGGTTTTGGCTTTTGTGAATAAAGCTACAATGAACATGGGTACCCAGATATCTGTTCCATTGTCTGCTTCTGTTCTTTTGAGGATGTACTCAGGAGTGGAATTGCTAGATCATATGGTAATTCTATATTTTGTTTCTTTTCTCCTCTCTCTCTCTCTCTCTCTCTCTCTCTCTCTCTCTCTAAGTCTGGAAGCTTCAGGTGAATGAAGTATCAGTTCATTTCCAGAAAGTTGATATTTAAAGACCATATTGATAATAATTACCAGTAGCCTTAGGAAACAGATGCTTGCATTCATTTTGAATTCAGGCCCTAGGTGTTCCAGTTTGCTTTGATTTAACCTGGTATGAGTCCTGGGACTAGATAAACTTGGCCAGTTACTGAGGTTGCTTTGGGGCTCACATTCCCTTCAGCTTGGGTGCCTTTATTGGGGTCTGAGTAGTCCAGGCTCTTTATCCCATCAATCTAAAGATGCTTTGATGATCCAGGTATGTTTTTTTTTGTTTGTTATTGTTGTTGTTGTTTCTATGTGTATTTAGACAACGTAGTGGACAATTGGACTTTTTTTTTAAAGCTTCACTAAGTAAATGCTCTAAGATTCAAGGATCTCCAAATAAGTCAGCATATTTGCCAAACAGGATGACCAAGCCACACTTGGGCCTGTCTGTGCTGGGCCTACTACTGAACTCTCTTCCAAGAGCCAACTATACCTGCTGAGTTACTGAGATCTTTTACCCTGCTCCCTAACCAGGCTAACTTCTCACTTAGAAATGATGCCATTTGACAGAAATGATGCCATTTGACCTGACCCTTATCAGATGTCAGGATGTGGGGGTTGGTTGATGAGACCAGCACTCTGGAGAGAAAAGGCAGGGCTGTAGAGTGAACAGGCCTCCCGTCCACCTATGCATGTGAGGTATTGTCTGCAACTCCTGCAGATGCTACAGCCCAGGCTTTGCCCAGCTAGGACAGAGTGGGAGAAAAGGGGACTCTGACTTGCCAAATGCAGCCCTGATCTCCATGAATGGTCTACAGCCCAGGCCCTTATCATGGGAGTCCTTCTTATCAGAGCTTCTTCTTCAGACAGATGTCAAAACAAAAATATTTAATTCTTTAAAAATAACAACAACCCCATTATATATTAACATCTAACATTTTAATGAAAAATAACTATACTTTTCTAAACAAAAAAAATTAGTGATAAGAGCAACAACTTTGCCTTGTATTTTACAAATGTCTGGGCTCATAGAATGCAGCAGATAGAGTCCTATATCTGCTTCTACATTCAAGCTCTTCAGATGTATACTGAAAGTATATGAGAATTTAATTTCCTATGTAGCTGGAAGAACAAGGGCCTTACAGATGCCTTGAAAGGATCTCAAGGATCCCTAGGCTTCCTTGGAACACACTTTGTGAATCACTGGGACAGAGTATGCTGAGAGTGCTGGGGTTAGTTTGGGTTGCCCAGGCCAGAGGCAAGTATAGACTCGCAGCAGGGTGTAGGGCAGAAGAGGATGGGCTGGCAGGTTGAAGCCATATCTTTATTGAGTTGGAGTCTGGATCTTTGTAGGGCTTTTCCAGACAAGCAGTCTAGAGCAGTCACAGAATCAAAGGCCAGCTAGAGCATAAGGTAGAGCACAGAATCTGGGCTTCTGGCTCCAGCTGCCTACTCTGCCCTCTTAGGTGTTTAGGACTATCTTAGTTTTTAAACACTTTCACACAATTCATCTGGAAAATTATTTCTGAGTCATTGAGGTCTTAATCAAAAGGTTGTCACACTTAGACACAACCCAAAGCATCTGCAAAGGATGGAACAGGAGAATTGCAGCCTATTCTAGGGTCCTGGGACAGGCCTTGGAGGCACCAGGACATCAAAGACAGTACTATGACCTTGGGATCAGTGATGGTGAGGAGCTGGGACAACACGCATGGGTCCAATATCAGACCAGAGAGTCACACAAATCTGATGTCAAAAGAAGAACAAAGGGAGGAGCCCTCGTCTTCTTGTAAGTAATTACAAGTGAAAGTCGAGATTATCAATCAGGATCTTTCCTTTCTTAAGTTTTAACAAAATGCTAGGCATTTTGTGCCAAGCTCTTTCAGTCAAATATAACTATCTTTATTCAATAGAGGAAGAGCCCACAGGCTGTGTGTGAAAGGCTTTTCTTTTTCCTTTTTTGTGACTGTTAATTTTAATATAATTTCAAGCTTTCAAAAACTGTCCAAAAACTCTAGAATACTTAGATTTTGCAATTATCAACATTCTTCCCACATTTACTTTGTCATTTCTGTCTGATGGATACTTTTCAAAAAAATAGAACCACCTTTGCACAATGGCAGTATCAGCCAATGAGGTTTATCCGAGGTGTGATTATCGCTAATTAAAAACAAAAATAGAATCACTTGAGAGTAAATTGCACCATCTGACTCTTCAACCCTAAATACTTCAGCCTGAGTTTTCTGCGAAAAGGACTTTCTTTTACATAACTTTAATGCAATTATCAAAATCAGGAAACAATGCTGACTTAATGCTTTTATATAATGCTCAGTCCATTCAAGTTTCTCTAGATGACCGAATCATGTCCTTCACAGCCATCTCCCTACACAGGGCAGGGGCTAATACAGGACCATGTGTTATTCTTCATCACCTACTCCGCCCTCTTGGTGATGTCACCCTGAAATATTAATCCATCATGTCTCTTCGCCTCCCTTCACCTGGGTTAGTTTTACTGTCATTCTTTGGTTTTTCATGTCCTTGCTCTTAGAGGCATGCAGGCCAATTATTTTGGAAAATGTCCCCCAAGGTGACTTTTTCACTGATAATGCCATTCAGGTTATATGTTGCGGCAGGAAGACCACAGGAGAGATTTATGTCTCATCATGGTGTGATTGATGTTGAATTGCCTGATGTTGGGGATGTTAATTTTGTCAACTGGCTAAGGTACAGTGTGCCAGGACTCTCCATGGTACAGCTGTTTTCCCTTGTAACTAGTATGACGGGAGATGTCTGATACTGTAAATATCCTCATTCTCATCAAAATGTCACCCATTTTTAGCATTCATTTATGATTTTTCCTGAATCAATAATAATTAATGTTTGAAAGTAATATTACCTTAATGCTTACAGAATGGTGATTTTTCTAATTCTGTCATTCCATCTGCATTTATTAGTTGGCATTTTACTGTAAGAAATTACTTTCCCTTCCACTTGTGGATTGATTTATTTGTTTACTCATTCATTCATTTGTACCAGTTTGGACCCATAGATTCTTATTTTACTCATTGGATTACAATGCCTTGCTACCATTATTTATTTTGATGTTCAGATTATTACAGATACAGCCCATCTCCACCTCTTCAAGCTGGCTTCTGTGTCCTTTTAACATGTTTCATCTGGGAACATGCATCTTTGAACACTTCCTTATGTTTTGACATAATGAGATGCTCCAGTCTTGTCTTGTACTTTTTCGTACAAGCCCTGAAAGCAGTCATTCAGCCACTCTCCAAAAAGCTCTGGTTCTTTTTAGTAACCAAGATCTGGATAAATGTGCTGTGCCTTTGCTTTTTCTAGGTCATGTCATAGTAATACATGGATAATAATAGAATATATGTATGTATATAAGTATGTGTGTATATATTTGCATGTATTCATATCTCTGTGGATCACCAATCTTTCCATTCCAGTCTACCTTTCTTAGCCTTTTTCCATTCATTATTTGTGACTATATATTCATTCCTTTGCTCAATCCTACAATACATACAATATTGCTATATCCATACTTCTGGGAAAATACTTTCTAAGTGAGTTCAATATTTCTCTGCAGCTCTTTTTGCCCTAAGTGAAGATACATAGTCAAAGTGCTATTTTCAAGAGTTCCTTGGGTATTCTTTTCTCCTCTGTATGGTTATTTTACTCATTGGATACAGATTTGATTTACTTCTGTTTGTATCCCCCCTCCTTCATGACTTACAGGTGCCTCAACCACTTAACTATTGCTATAATTCTTGTTCAGGTGTGGATCCAGGAAGTAAAGGGGCTTTTGGAACGTCCATTTTTTTTTCTTATAACAGCACATATTTTTATCCTGATTTACATTTCTGGAGGAATTTTCCAATCATTGTTTCCTAGTATGACTACCACAGAGCCTCTCCTCTTTTTCCAAACTTAAGTCACCTTCCCCTACTTCCTGGCCCTTACCAACATTATTCTTCCCCTCAGACGTTCCTGTCTTTTTCCTCTTGGGCTCAGTACAAATCCTGCCTCTTCCATGATTCAGTTGGGGACCCTAGGAGAGCCAGACCCAGCCCACACAGGATAGGACTTCCAGGTGGGCACAGGGAGCCCCTGCAATGGAGTAACAAGCAATCTGGGTCACCTTCTGGCCACAGGGTACCCCTTGAGTTGCTCCCATGATTGTGGGTGTTCTGCTCCACTTCTGCTTTGGGGGAAATTAGAGACAGGAAGTTCCTGTGAAACCCACACATCATGCCAACTCTTCCTACTATATGAATAGAAGCTGAGGAACGGGCCCAACAGAGCCCTGGGATCATGGTCTAGAGCCAACCAGAATCCACTCACCCACACAAGTCAGGTATCTCTTCTACCAGCAGCCCCTGGCAGCCCAAACTCTAGAACACACTCACTCTGCTCCCCTCTGTCAACCCTACCTGGGGAATATAATCCTGAAGGGAGGATTTAAAGACGGACATCAAGTATTCACCTTGTAGTCAAAGAATAGCTTCATCATAGGGTCCCATTAAGCTCTCTTGTTTCTTAGGCACCACCTTGACTCTCAGGACTTTGGGAAAACTGTAGGGAATTCAGATTCCCCCTTTGCTTGGGCTATGAGCCACACAATCCCAAGACACTGACCACCATCTGGGGCTCGAGAGTTTTGCTGTTTGTCTTATCACTGAGCAACTCTGCCTGGTCTACCTACAGTCGCCCTTGCCGAGCCCCATACAGGCCTTTTTGGATCCATGGTCCACAGGGTAGATCTTTGAACTCCCTGTCAGGTCACCCCAGCCTGACACCATTGCAGAGACAGGCAGATGCTGCCTAGGGCTGATGGACACACTTTGGCATTCCAGGCAGTCTGTTTCCACTAGGGAACAGTGAGCGCACATTTAGTTCTTGTTACCAGGACACACCTCACTTTGCATGCACTTCTAATGAGGCAGCGCATCCATGCACACACACAAGCTGCTAAACTGCGGACACGCTGCAGCTTTCCAATGAGAGTGGATTTCAAGGCTGTATTTTTATAAGGAAGAAATGACATAAGCGTCTCTCTTTGTTATTTAAATTTAATGAAAATCAACTATAGATGGTGTGTAATTGAGCAAAGAATAGGGCCCAGAATATATTCTGAAATAACGGGAGCCCTTTATAAGGTTATATATGAAAAAAAAAAAAGTCAAAGAAAAGCAAAATCTCCGTGCAAAATAATGAACTATTTGAAGGAAGAAAAAAAAAAAGTGGGAGAGAAAGAATGAGGATCAGGCCAGGCAGGGAGAGTGTTCACAGAGCTGGATTTTGAGAAGTCACTCGGGAGTGGGATTTAGAGACAAAGGTGCACCTCATCCCTCTCTAGTTGGCCTGGCCTCAGACTCAGGCTCTACACAGTGCTCATCCAGAAACTAGCACGGGAGAATGAAATGGCAGGAGCCTTCCAAGGTGGCCGAGGTGACAGGCCTGGTGGGAGGACCAGAAGATTGAAGGGGCTGAGACTGTCTTCCCAATCCATGCTTGGTACTCTGAGCCTTGAGATTCCAGAAACTATGAGCTTTGGCAGCCAAGCAAGCAGGTGAGAAACCAGAGCTTCCTTGAGGGTCTGAATCAGGTAACCTGGGGAGTCTGAGGTCAGCAAATGGCCATTTTGTAGCTGTTATGGAAGGTACCTGTGCATACACATGCTCCTGAAGTCCTCTAACAAGCTCCCTTTCCAATACTGGCACAGGGAAGAATTGGCCCCAGGTATCCCACTCTGTATACCCACAGCACAGCTAGTCCTGATCTCCTCCCTCATGCCTGAGATTTTCCCTCCCCAAACCCCATTCTTCTATTTCCCCAACAGGGACAGTAATGTCTTCTGAAAGGGCTTCTGTGAGGACAAGAGAAAATACAGAGCACAGTACAGTACCAGCCACCTGGAAAGCCATTTCCCAAGCCTCTTCCCCACATTCCCTGCCTCCCCTGCACCCTGGAGTCTACCTACAGCTGGCTGGGTGCAGTCCCATGGACTGGCTTTGATGGACGCTCTCCAGCCTAGGGAGATGGCAACTCCAGAGAAGCCTCCAGAGCTCTGTCATTAAACTTATAGGGCAGAGAGGTGGGAACAGGAAAGGACACGTACCAAGGAACAGACCACATTGCTGCTATGGCTGCTGCCAGGGCTGCTGCTGTGATAGGATCAGCCAGGCCCTATGACATCTGCTCTCCACTCAGCTTCCAGAATGCCCCTGTGTATTCTCATTTATTTCTTGAGCACCAACTGTATGTGTGCTCAGTGGTGCCTGTTCCCAATATTCTCTTGGGAACAGTCCTATGAGAACTTGAACTCAAAGCTTCCCACCACTCTGTCCAAGAGTAAAATATTCCCTCAATTCCTAGCTCCTGTCCCCACCCCTCCTGATCTAATCATGGTCACACTGAGTTGCAAGGGCTTGATCTGTCTTCCCTCATTGCACTGGGAATGCTGAATACCGAGCACATGGCACCGACCCTGGTGCTCAACAAGTTCCCCATAAGTAAATGGTAAATGACTGGAGCACAGCAATAGCAGCTCTTGCTCTAACAGTGGGGTGCACTGTGGAGGACTGGAGTCGGCAGGTGGATGGATCTAGAGCCTAGAGGGTGTGGACAGGGAATGGGAACAATGCGCCATCTACTGGCATTTTGGTAGACTGTCAGGGAATGGCTAGGCCCAGGATCCATCCCTCTTTCCACGCCTGGGAAAGTCAGTGGATCTAGGAAGATCCCCGGGAGTCCATGCCACACTACTCCACACCCTGCCTCACCATCACAGTAAATATGGCTGCCTCCTTGAGAAGAGAAAGGTGAGTCCCAGCAAGTCCTATGATGAAAACAGCTAAGAGAATATCCAGGAAGACCTTCTCTTCCACCAATTTCACCAGGGAAGGAATTTTCTCATACTTCTTCCTTTATGGGAAGATTTAGCCAGGAGTCAAAAACTGCAGTTACTACAGAGCTGAGGAACCAGTAGGCTTTGGAGAGGTGCAGGGTCAGACAGACCCAGTGGAGATTTCAATTCTGTTGATGAATAGCTGTGTCACAGAGAGTAAATTACTTACCTTCCCTGACCCTTAGTTTTTCCATCCGTAAAAGGAACCCATGATAGTTCCTACCCTATGAGGATAGTACTATAAGAATAAGAAATCATATCTGTAACCCAGATACCGAGTCAGACACTAAAGGGTTGCGTCCCTTTAATGCCCAAGTTGCATGAGAGACCTGGCTTGTGTCATGGTCATGGGAGCCTGGCCTGCAGGTCCAGCCCTGATGGCTACTGTCCTCACAATCTCCTTCCTGACTCATGCACTCACTCTGGCCATCTGGCTGGTCTCTGGTCCATCTCATAGCAGACCATCTCAGGCCCATCTGTGCCACCTCCTGGACCTCCTAGCTTCAAATATAGCCCAGGCTTCAAATATAGCCGAGAGATTCAGAGAGGGAACCATGGAGCATGACAGCAACACTGCCCAGCCCTTGGGACAATGACTTTTAAAGTCCCAAATCCCCACCCCAGGGGAGCTGGCTAACACCTCCTCTAGGTGGGAGCTCTAGCCATGTCACCCCTGTTCCAATCCCAGGAGCATCTCCCTACGCTTGAGTGGTAAATCACTTCTTTCTTATTCCTGTAGGCACACTGGTGAGAGACACAGTTCTGCACCGAAGAAAGAGGGCCTTTGGCATGATTATATAAAACAAAGAGGGAAAAGTAGTGTTTTCATTTTTCCTGGAAACTCTCCATCCCAGAATAGCATCTTGACTTTTTCTGTGTAAAATCAAATTGCCGTTAGTTAAAAATTTGCCTTTTCAAAAAACGAAGGGTGGAATAAACAGAGGAGGAGCTCTGTCTCAAATTCAAATGACAATTGATAACATTTATTGGTCCAAGCTCCCACTATAAGCCCCTTGCCTATTTCATCCCCTTGAATCTTCACATCTACTTTGTAAGGAAGTCATGCTTTCCTCCATCCTACATAGGAGGACAAAAATATAAGGAGGTGATAGGACTCCCCCAAGTTTACATAGCGTCTCAATCCAGATTCAAAGCTTGTCTCACTTCTGAAAAACTTAAGAGGACAGCATTGCTCCGAGGTCAAAGCATGGGACCCGAAGTCCTCCCCTTCCCCGTCCACTTCTAGCCATTAAATTCCCAAACTGCTTGAATCCAGTGTCTTTTGGAACCCCCTGTTATAAGTGTGGCACTGAGTGCTCAGCAGCATGGCCAGAGCATGGGAGGTGCCAGAACAAGGGACGAGTGGACCAGCAAGACCTGTGGAAGGGCCTGGTGTAACAGGAGAGCCTCTCTTGTCACCCTTTACCTCTCTGAGAGGGATTCCTGAGCAAGGGGCTGTGGTCAGTCCTGCCTCATCTCAGGCGCAGTCCTCTACAGCTCACATCCCTTTATTGCTGACAGTCCCCCAATAGTTCCCTGCTGTGCTGGAATACAACCCAAACCCTTGCGTTCTACAAGGCCCCAAATGGCCTATATGCCTATAGACCTGCCCCTAGCTTTCTAGCCTTCTAGCCTTCTCTGGTATCACTTTCCTTGGCTTGCAAGCAGCTCCTTGACTGGCTGGGACTGCTGCCTCAGGGCATTTGTGTTTACCCTCTCTGGTTTGCTGCCTTTCTTGGTTTAGCTGTGATAGGACCAGAATCTTCCCAGGGAAGTTTGAGTGAACAGTCATCCTCCACCCCGCTGCATGCTCGTGCTCCCATTTGTTTCGTCCTCCCCTTTCTGACTCTCCAAAATGAAGGGCCCTGAAGGAAGGCTTCCTGACTGTGGCTGGCTGAGGGATGGTCTCAAAGACATTCACTTCCTAATCCTGGAACCTTGAGTCTGTCAACCTGTGCAGCAAAAGATGTGATCAAATTAAAGATCTTGAGGATATTCTGGATTCTCTGAGTGGACCCTAAATTAGATCACCACCAGTTCTTTACAGGAGGAATGTGGAGGTAGTTTGTGCATGTCGAGGAGGAGTCCTTTAGAAGACACCACAGAGGAGCTTGAAGTTGGTCTTGAAGACTGGAGTAGCACGACCAAAAGCCAAGAAATGTCAGCAATCACCAGAAGCTAGAAGAAACAGGGAATGAATTCTCCCCCAGAATGTCTAGAAGGAGCCCTGTTAACACCTTGATTTCAACCCAGTAATAATGATTTCCAGTCTTCAGAACTGTGGTCTTGTTTGCAGTACTTGTTATAGCAGCCATAAGAAACTAATGTAAAACTAATGCATCAACCCAGGAGTTTACTGTTGAATTCTGAGGGCCAAGTCCAGTGACCAGTAGGCCTTCAATAAGTATGTGTTGTATTATTGAGTAAAAGAAGTTATAGCTTAAGCAAAAAGCAGGAAATAAATGAGATAGAAAAATCAAAATAAACATGGCCCATCTATATTATGCAGCAAAAGATGAACCATTTGGGAATGTGTAGGCACCTAACCATACATATCAAATAGAGAAAGGAGAATCTGACAATTAAAAAAGGAAATAGATGAGAATATAAGAAAGAAGGATATGAGAAGAAATTGTGTTTTCCCTCTCAAAGTGATTAGCTTTGAGAGCTAATCACTGCCAAATGAATAAGATACTGGAAGATTTTCACTTCACAGTTAAAAGCTGAATCGAATGGATGGATGGATGGATGGATGGATGGATGGATGGATGGATGGATGGAGACAGAGTTTGAAGGATGGCCAAGTTCAGAGGCTGGGAGGTAGAGACCACTTAAGATTTGAGAAGTGAAGCTGGGCCCAAAATTCAGGATGAAGGAGAAAGAATGGAACAGAACCAGCACTAAGTCTTGGGTAGAGAAGTAAAGGGAAACAGTTTGAGCCCCACAATCTATGACTGTGTTCACAGCCTGCTGCAGCACTGACAAGTTCTTTCAGGCTGATGAGGGACCTACTTCCTTCATGAAATGGTATGGACAGACTGCATGAGATCATGCTCAGGAGGGTTAAATAAGACCATGGCTGTGGAGGACTCGAACTGGGATGAGAGGAAGGGGCAGGTGGGGAGGTGGCTCAGTTGTCCTGAGGGCCAAGAATGGAGTGTGAAGGGCTTTGGCCAGCATCGGGGTTTTTTCCAGAATTTCCACCAGGAGCTCATCTGAGTCCCCAGGTGTGTTCTCCATTTCCCTACTTGGACTCTTGGGGCCCTTGAGAGCTCCCCATGTTGCCAGCTTCCATGGCCCTGGGGCTGCCCCAGAGCTTCTTTGTCAGGAAGCAGCATATGAATCAGTCAAAATCATAGACTTTGAAGCCAGATTATGTTTATCACCTGGCCTTGGATGAATGACTTAAATCTCTCTATGCCTCAGTTTCTCCATTGGTAAAATGAGGGTAATCATGGACCCTAATAAATGAGAGAATTAAATTAGATGACACTCATAAATTGCTCACAACCATGCCTGCCACACAGTGGCAGGGCCAGGACTCTATGCACCCCAGTCTTCAGAGATAGGCCAAAAGCCTAGCAGCAGCCACCTGTTCACTCTGGACCTCTGTTCCTTGGTGGTGATTTCTTCTATCTGGGCCTATAGGGACTCGTGTATCAAGGGAAGGTCACATTTTGATTAATTAGAAGGTTATCATACACCCAGCACAAGGGCTATGTCTTAGTTTTGTATTTTTCCTCATTGCTGAGACAAAATACCCACACCCAAAGTTAAAGGAGCAAAGATTTATTTGGCTCACAGTTTGTAGAGGTTTCAGTTCTTAGTTGGTTGACTGTAAGGCAAGGTGGCATAGCAGAGGACCATCGCGGAGGAGAAAGTTTATGCCAGGCAGAAGGCAACAAGCAGCAAGGGACAAAAGACCAGAGATCCTCTTTCCGTCCCTTCTGTCTTAACCAGGCTACCCACCCATAGGGCAGATAGCACTCACACTTCGGGTGGGAAACCCTCAGTCCTACACAAAACTATGCCAAACTGATCAATGGACTAATCTAGTAATCACATACCCTCGATCCAAGCATTATATGCTTAATCCCACTATCACACACTCTAGATCCAGCCACCTCCAAAAAGCCCCACCTATGACCACATGAGAATTTGGAGGAACATCTAGGCACAAACTATGATGGCTACAAGCTCAAGCTAAGTGAGCCAGGTAGGCCTGCAGGGCCTAAGGCAAAGTGGGACTGAGGACCCAGCTTGTCATGAGCCGCAACAGATGCCTGGTTCCTCACCCAGGAGCCTGTGGGCTCATGAACCCACCACAGTGACCACATCTTCCATTTTCTCAAGAGCAGCTACAAATCAGGGTGTATTTCCAGGCTCCTGATTTTGGAATGTGGACAACTTAGATAAAATGTTTAAAATATGTTGAATGGCTCAAAGCAGCCATGAGTTTCTTCTTTGAGGACAGGGAATCTGTGGTGGCCGAAGGTGCCAGGTACAGGTAACACCCAGTTTAGACTGGGTTCCTAACAGTTAGGACAGCCTTTCCTACAGGATGAGGGGGATTAAAGCCCTACAACTAATTTGAATACTAAAACAACTATATATTTGAAGAGCACTCAGCCCAAATAACAGTTATGACATTAATCATTT
Organism: Fukomys damarensis; assembly: GCF_012274545.1. Classification (NCBI taxonomy): domain Eukaryota; kingdom Metazoa; phylum Chordata; class Mammalia; order Rodentia; family Bathyergidae; genus Fukomys; species Fukomys damarensis. The sequence goes on along the minus strand of NW_022900921.1, from coordinate 29,356,014 downwards.
CAGTCATTTCATTAATCATTTGATAGCGAATACCAGAATTGGATGAAAAGTTGTGTTCTTGGTTTCCTAGAGTGCTAGTGTTGGGGCAAAACTTCACTCCTTGTCTGAAAACCACCCAGGCACCAGTAGCTGTTGAATAAAGAATGGAGAGGGAGAAAGGAAGACCCAACCCTATTCCCATTTCAGTTGTCCTGCCATCGAGGGTCAGGTAGACTGAGTTAATGCCACCTAGAAGGACTGAGGACACTGAGAGAATGAAGTGGAAAGACAGTGGGGGCAGGACTCTTCTGGAGCCCAGAAAACTGAGTGTAGGGAAAGCTTTTCCCATTGAGCATCCTGTCCTAAAAAACAAAAAACAAAACAAAACAAAACAACAACAAAATAACCCAAACAAAACAAAACAAAAAACAGGTAAGCAATTTTGAGTACACAAAAGTTGCCCAATAGTGCCCTCTAGCACTCATAATTATATACCTTCTTATGTTAGTAGGAGTATTTTAATAGAAATGCTCCTAAAAAATAAATATGGGCATCAGACACCTACCTTACGGCCCTTTTCAAGAAACTTAAACCTTACCACAAAGTTAAAAGGCAAAGTCAAAAGCCACTTTCCAAAATTTCACTCAGCAATAACCATGGATATGTCAGCAGGCCAATGAGATATCGCCCAGTGATGTGATCACCTTAGTTTAAGCACACTCGGAGATGTTTGCAGAGCAGTGACATCATCTGACAGCACATTTCTCAAAATGTGTCCTTGATGTTAAGCAAAGCATGATTGTATATGGGATGAGAGACTAGGTAAAAGCTAGGTTCTCTAAGACACACTTATTGGTGACTTGTGTGGGTATTCTGGGTGAAGGGTAGAAATGAATAGGGAAGAGAGAAGGAGGAGAGGTGAGTTAAGGGTGGCATTTGCCAAGCCCTGGCCCTGGAATTTCAGCCAGGCTCCCCACATTTCTGGGCAGGCCAGATCAAGGCTTGAAGGATACATACACAGGCCCACCAAGATTGAGCTAGCGGCTTTGGCCATGTGTAAAGTTGCTGTGGCATTCCATGGTTGAGACAAACTCATCAGTCAAAGGCTTTGCCTCCACAGGGTTGAGTGAGCCATGGTGGCCCCAGCTTTGCCCAGAACCACCTCAGCTCTCCAAGACATATGTTTGGGGCAGACTGGTCCATAGTGAGCATGTGCTTCATCAGGGCCCTGGTCAGCTGGCAGCAGACAGGAGGTAGGCAGCCAAAGGCCAATGCCGATCACTGGTTCTGAGATAAGTCTCCAACTCCTACACGGCAAGGGCGTGTTGGGTCAGCTCCCACCAAAAAGAAATAGGCCATGTCACTTGGTAAACCACTGGGTGACAACTTCACCAGGCCCAGCTGATGATCTATGGCTCTCAAGGTGCTGTGGGCCCATGAAGCTTCTGGAAAACTACTTGGCGAGTGAGCCTTGCAGGCCGGATTTCTCATTTTCTCATCACTTTCCCATTTTAATGATATAGTTCCCTCCTGGGGCTGAGGGAGGAGAAAAACGCTTTTTATATTATATGCTAGTGGCCATGTGGAAAAGACATATTTCCCACAACATGCGATTTAGAATGAAGACACACATTTGTAAAGCACATGTGAAAAATGTCATGCATGAAGGCTATGAAATATTTGTTTCCATGGCTCAGGTTAGTTTTCTAAAATATGTTTAGAAATATGTTTAGGGAGAAAATGTTAAGAGTGAGAAACCTTCAGAAAGAATGGGGCTGCTGGTCTTAAGGACATTGCTACAAAGTAAGACACAAAACAGTGTCTAGAACTGAGAAAGCTGGCTAGCATACAGGTCCACATTTGCTTAGAAAGGCTGTATATGCCACCATTACTGTAGTTACCTGTTGGGACATGTGAGAGGGAGACTTTTTCTCTATTTCTTTTTATTTTTTCAAAATTGTGAATTATGTGAATGTATTACCTTTTCAAAATCTGACATAAAAATAGAACAAAGCCTTTCACTTTGATTTTGTTTTTCTTTTTTATGGTACTGGGGATCGAACCTGGGGCCTTTGCACTGGGCCACATCCCACTCCACCCCATCCCCTTTAAATTTTGAGTCAGAGTCTCACTAAGTCACTAAGTGGCCCAATCTGGGCTTGAACTTGTGGTTTCTCCTGCCTCAGCCTCCCAGAGTGCTGGGATTACAGATGTCTACCACCATGCCCAGCTATGTGGGACCCTGCCTCTCAGAACTAGGATATTCAGAGAAATACTGCATATTTTCATTGGAAAAAATCTCAAAAACTAAATTTCCTCTCTCTAGTTCTCTTTCTGTAACCCCCAACAATTAACCCTCAGCCTCTCTTCAGTTCACAGTGCACTGCTAATAATTCAAATCCAATCTGTAGGAAGTCTTCCCCACCGCTAACACACAGTCTTGTTTGCTGTTCTTACCCTCTTGCTCTGCACTCCCAGAGCAAGGAGAGCTGTATGTGGTTCTTCTCCCTGCAAGATCTGAGGAGCCAGCCTGGTGGTCAGGCTAAGCTGTGAACCAACTACAGCTGGGAACATGAGCTCTGAGCTGGGTGTGGCACAAGCTTGAAGTCTTTCTAACCCCGAAAGATTCTGCTGTTAGGCTGGGACTAGAAGACTCAGTGGTCTTCCAGTCTTTTTCTCCCTTCCTCCCATAATAACATTTTGTCACTGAGCACATGGTTCCTGCCACCCTTCTAGATAGGTGTAGCCATTGACAGGCAGAAGTGATGGAGGCAGTTTCTGGGCTGTGCCTTTCAAGGGAAGGGATGTGCTCTGTATTCCCCGCTCCCCAGCCCTATGTGTAGTTTGGAATGTGGATAGGTAAGGGTGAGCCACTGAGGCCATCTGGACAAGGCAATATTCTGTCTAGAGCTGACAGAGGGCCAAGGTGAAAGGAATTGAGCTCCTAACTGTGGAGCCACCATTATGAGCCTTGGATTAGTCACACGTGGCCTATTAAGTGATGTTAGTATAAAGCCACTGCTTATGCTTACATTTGTGGAGGCTCCATTCTCATGGGGATGGAAAGAGAAAGCAGGGGAAGAAAGAAATTTAGAGGGAGAAAGAAGAGGGGACGAGGAGGGAGAAGGAAGATGAAAGAGAAGGGGAGGGGAGGAAGAGGAAGAGAAGGAGATGGAAAAGAAAGAGGAAGAAGAGCAGAGGAGAAGAGGAGAGGAGAGGAGAGGCAAAGAAAATCTTAATAAAACAAAATAGTGTAAGGAATCTGGAAGAGACAAGATAAGAGGTTACTTTTTGCCTCTCTTCAAGCCAGCACCTTCAATCCGTACAAGTCACGTGAGCAGGTATTTGTCAGGTTCTCACTTTGCATACACCACGCTCTGTGCTTTAGATGCACAATCTCACTTAACCCTCACTCTATCACCACTGTGTAGAAGAAAGATCAGCTCCACAGTGAAATGACTTGCACCATTCCCTCATGAATAGGAAAAAACAAATTCAAATGCTGACTCGGTTCCTCCTACTCTACTCTCACAACACAAATCACCTCTGAGACCATAAGCACACAGGGCGGGACGGAGGTGTCTTCAGCAGACACTAGCTAAGCGTCTTCTAATTAAACTTTGTTCTGGGCTGGAAGTGGAGCTCAGTGGTAGACCACTTGCCTAGCAAGTGTGAGGCCCTGGATTCAACCTCAGCACTGCAAAGAACAAACAAAAAAATCCCATTCTGATGCTTCCTAGAGACAGGTCCAATCCTACAGGTTGAAGGTTCAGTCCCCAGGATGACCCCCTACTCCCAGATGCCAGTCACTAGCCCCAAGTTGTTTTACCTGTGCTTTTGACTGACTGGCTATGAATTGGGTTTCCCACAAGCCTCTCCTTGGGTTTCATGAATTTGCTCCATCAGCTCACAGAACTCAGGGAAACACATATACTTACCGGTTTATTATGAAGGACACGGACGTATGAGGAGAAGCGTGACAGAAGGGCTGGAGCTCCTCCTCACCCCACTAGAACCTCCACATGTTCAGTTCTCCAGACCTCTCCAAACACTGACTTTTTGGTTTGGGGTTTTATGGAGACTTCATTGCACAAAAGCATGGACAACTGTATCAAAATGTGACTGGATAAAAGGGTCTAATCTAATGCTAATGAACTGTGTGGGGAAATCCAGTGCAATGGTTACTCTTGGTTTTCAAGTGGTCTGGATTGAGGGAAGCCTGGAACATTGGTAAAGCACTCTTCTGGGTGTCTTGGTGAGGGTGCTTCCAGAGAAGACTGGCATGTGGGTAGGCAAACTGGGTGGGGAGAATCTGCCCTAAATGAAATATGGGAATTTTCAATGGGCTGGGAGCCCAGATATATATAAAAAAAAAAAAGAAAGGGGAAGGTCACATGCACTCATAATGGGCCCTTCTTAAATGCGTGTGGGATATCTTCTTCCCCTCCTTCCTTTATTCTTTCCTTCCTTCTTTCTGTCATTCCTGGCTATTACCAGATTCCACAGTTCTTGAACTGGATTTGTACCAGCAGCTCTCTAAAGGGCTTTCAAGGCTTTCAAACTGACTGAGGTTGCCTTGTTGGCCTCTCTTTCTTGTTCTGAGGCTTCCAGCTTCTTGGACTGGTATCTACCCATTCCCTGTGTCTCCAGCCTGAAGAAAGCCATTTCAGTCTATGACAGGTGAGCCAATCAGATAAATATATGTTATTGGTTCTGTTCTTCTAGAACCCTGATTAATACACCAAGCAAGAGCTGTCCAGATTCTCCTTGCCTTCTTTGCAACTTTCCTTCTTTGGGACTATGAGGCAGGGTGCTTCCTGAAAAAAGAGTTTTATGATCCTATTATCAGACAAGATAGATCAAATAATTGTTCTCTTTTGTTTTGGTTTTTCTGCAGTGCTGAAAATCCAAAGGTGCCTCACAGGCTACCCAAGAACTCTATAACTCAGCCCTCAGATAATTTTTTAAAGACTAGTTTTAAGACAGAAAGGCAGAAATGATTAGTGTTTCTTTTACCTGTCATAGGGAAGAGAAATTCTACTTTCTATGGCCTGTCTTGGGGAGGGAGTTTTGAATCAGAAACCATGGATAAAAATTTCATGTATGCTCTTGACTCTGTGTATGTGCATGTGTGTGTGCGCGCGCGCGTGTGTGTGTGTGTGTGTGTGATAATATCATAGCTTGGCTCACTCTTGGTGGAGGGGAGACTGGTACCCATCTGCTTGACCCCACAGTCTTGGCCACTGAATCACACTGCCTCTCAGTTTTTAGATTCTCTGGATGTGATGCCTCTAGGGTTTTTAGCTAGACACTGGATCTCTTTTCTTTAATGACTTCCCATGATCTGGGGGAAGGGACTGTATATTCTTGATGAGGGGCTCTTGCTGTACCCTAACATGTAGGATATGCAGCAGGACTCCAGAGCTGTCAGGCTCTCCTTCACTTCCTTTCCAAAACATTGAGATTTTATTTATGAAGGTTTTGGTTATACAGAAAGTTATACTCCGTTTCCTGCACCAGCCTGGACCTACTTGAGGGCAGCAGTTGTCTCAGTGTCTCCAGAGCTGGATGCTGGAGTCTGGCTTCCCTCTGGGCCCAGCCTCCTCTTTGGGAAGAGATCCAGAAACTCTACTAGAAACAGAAATCCACAAGAAGAATTTGGTTTTAGAGACCTGTAGGACAGCACCCCAAAGCCACCAAGTCTGACAAGCATCAGGCTCCTGTCTTCCCATTTCCACATCCATTTATGGACAGCTATTCATCCCGTGGGTTTAAAGCACATGTACTATGGAATGGTCCAGGAATTCCAAGGCCTAAGAATGCTTCCACCAAAGCCACTACTCTAGAAATTTCCATCATCTCACTTTATCCCAAGACTAAAGTGCAGATCATGTAGGGTCCCTCATCTCCTCCAAAGTGAGGCTTTTGCCTTCCACTGGATATGAAATTCCAATTTGCATTAAACTGATAAAGTAGCATTAAAAGCAGACAATCACATTTGACAAGACAAATCTGTAGAAATTACCAGAATGATTGTCCTTTGATTTGAACAAATCAAACCAGATTGCACTACCTGTGCAGATGGTAGCTTCCTGAGGTGACATTAGAAGCTCTCAGCCTCAAAGCTTGGTTGGGCTGGTTTTCTTGGCACAGAACCTTCTGTGATCTCAGCATTCTTCCCAGGAAACTCAAGGTGCTCCTTCAGCACTTGTTGATTATTCCAGATGTGGGAGATGGCATGGGAGGTGGGAAGTGAGCACACATCCAGTGTGATGGCACAGAGCCTTCATGCTCCCACTCCTGGTACACAGGACACAGTACAGACCAGTGTTCCTCACAGGTAAGGCCCAGCATTTTAAAGAACTGCCTTCTAGAAAGAATCTTAAATTATAAGCAAATTCCTAAGTCAAAAAATGCTCTTGGTCTATGCTGGGTTCCGTTGTGGCTTAGAACTCTTCTCATAAGCTCTGAACCTGGGTCCCAAACCCATCAAAAAAGTGCTCAATGGTAACTTACCATGGCTTTATTTGAAAGTCATGAGGGAAAATTAGAATAACACAACCCTTCTGCTTAAGATCTGTGTTCCTGTGACACCAGGAATACAGGGAAAATACAATGACTGAGTCGCACAGGCCCCAGCTCTGAGCTTGCTGGTAATCCACACACAGGTGGTTCCTCTATCTACCCACTAGCACCATCCTGAACTTTACGGTGCTACGAAGCAACCCACACTGCTGAGTGAGCAGGGTGCTATTTTAAATTAGATAAAGATGGTGATATAAAATTAATGAAAGTTTTAAAATTGGCACTGTAAAATATATTATTCAACAAAATATTGACCAATATGGTAAATTGGGACCCTCGATAATAAATCTCAAGGAAACTCTTTGTAGGAAATAGTCCACATTGGTTTAGTCCATTGCAACTTTTACTGTCTTGGTCCATTTGGGCTATTACAGAAAAAAAAAGAGTATTTAAAAACAACATAGGGCTGGGGATTTAGCTCAGTGGTGCTGCTGCCTGCCTCACAAGTGCAAGGACCCGAGCTCAATCCCTGGTACCAATTAAAAAAAAACATAAACTCATTTTTCACAATTCTGGAGGCTGGGCCATCCAAGGTCAAAGTGCCAAATTCAATCTCTGGTGAGGGCATTTTTTTCTGGTTCTTAAATGTCATCTTCTTGCTGCTGATCTCTTTTATAACAGCACAAATCTAATCACTTCCCAAAGGCTTTACCTCCTAATTCCATCACCCTGAAGGGTTAGGATTTCAATATATGGATTTTGAGATATACAAACATTCAGATGTATGGTATACATACAAAAATAAATCAAAATGGATTTAAAACCTAAGAACTATAAAACTCTTAGAAAAAACACAGGGGAAAAGCTTCATGACACTGAATTTAGCAATTATTTCTTGGCTAAAAGTGACACCAGAGATATAGGTAACAGATGTAAAACATAGATAAATTGAACTTCATTAAAATTAGAAACTCTGAAGCATAAAAGGACACAATCAACAGTGAAAAGCTGACCTATGGATGGGAGAAAATATTTGCAGATTACATATCTCATAAGAAATACATATATATACAGACATGTCTCCAAAGAAGATGCATAAATATCTAACAAGTATATGCAAAGTTATTATCATGAGTCATTAGAGAAATGCAAATGAAAACCACAGTATATCACTAACAGCTACTATTAAAAAGAAGAAAGTAATAAGTATTGGTGAAGACAGCAAGAAACTCCAAAAATAAATTAGTACAGCACTGTGGAAAACAGCATGGCAATTCAGAAGATTGGAAAAATGTAAATACCTTATGATCCAGAAGTTCTACTTCTGGCTGTAGACCTCAAAAATGGAAAGCGAAGACTCAACCAGATATCCATACCCCTATGTTCATAGCAGCTGGGTTTGCGATAGCCAAACTGGAAACAGCTCAGAAATGCACTGATGGATCAGTGGATAAACAAAATGGAACCATTTTGTACAACAGAGCACTGTTCAGCCTTTAAAATGAAATTTGGGGGAAAAAATGAAATTCAGAAACAAGTTATGGTATGGATAAACTTTAAGGATAATGAGCTAAGTGAAATAAGCCAGCCACAAAAAGACTAATTCTGTATGGCTCTATTTCTTGCTTCATTTGTTGTTGTTGTTGTTTTTGGTACCAGGGATCAAACTTAGGACCTTGAGCTAGTGAGGTAAGTGGTGGTGGCACCACTAAGCTAAATCCTTGGCATTTTTTTTTGTATACCTTTACTCCTAAGAAGGCACCTAAAGTAGTAAGGCTCAGAGAGACAGAAAGCAGAATGGTGCTTGCCAGGGTCTGGAAGGAGGGGGAAATGGGAGATTTGTTTAATGAATATGAAAAAGTTTTAGAGATACAGATACAACGTGAATGTACTTAATACTACTGAACTGTACCCTTCAAAATCATTAAAATGATACATTTTATGTTATAGATATTTTAATATGATTAAAATCTAAAAGATAATTATTTGGAGTGTCAGTGTTTGTTCTTTTGCTTTTGGGGTTTGTTTTTTTTTTCCCCCTTCCTGCAGCCATGAGATCTGGACAGAGTGCTTGTAGGTGTCAAGATCCATGCAAATTCCCACAGGGAGGGCTTTTTTTCATGGCATATTAGAAATTTGCCATTGAAGATACATTATTTTCAAAATACTCTTTATTCCTAAACTTTATTGATTTTGGTTTGTTGAGACAGTTTGGCTATATAGACCACGCTGGCTTCAAACTCATGACAATCCTCCTGCCTCAGCCTCTTAAGTGCTAGGATTATATGCATGTGCCACCTTGCCTGGCCATTTTCCTAAACTTTAGTACAACGTATTTATGCTAGGTTTTTTACCTCACTTGATTAAAACAAAAAGCCCATGTTTGATATGTGTTATATTGTATTTGAAGCCTTCTTTCCTGAAGAGCCACATCCTCTAAGACCCATGCTGCTTTTGCAATATGAGGTTTCTAACCGAAAAATAAAGGAGTCTCTTGCTAATCCTTTTGGCCAAGAGAAAGTGGTCCCTCATAAAGTGCTGGAGATGTTGTCAATAGAACAAGGAAGGTTGTGCAGGCATAATCACCCCCAAGCTAGGGCTGAGGAAACTGAAGCCCAGAGAGGTGAAGCCACTCGCCACTATGTGTGTTCATGGAAGAGTTGGGTTCCCTATGCAATGGTTTGAAAATCCCCTCCAAAACTCATGCTGAAATTATTTTGCTATTGTGATGGTATACAGAGATGGGACTTTAGGAGGTAAATCAGTTACAAGGCTCTGCCTTTGCCCGTGGATTAAAGTTTCTATCTCAAGAAAGGATTTCTGGTAAAAGATTTCTGGCTTCATTCTCTCTCTGTTTTGACCTCTCACTTGGCTTTTCACTTTCTACCATCAGGTGATGCATCACAGTACTTTTGGGCTTTCAAGCTTCCAAAACCATGAGCCAAATAAGTTTCTGTTCATTATATATCACTTGAACTCTGATATATCATAATGGTATAGGGGTAAGAGATGTGACTCCCAAACCTACTAGATATCTGAAATGCGAGTTTGTGTTCTCTAAAATCGAAGAATGAATTCCAGGAACAATGGAGGTTAAGAGTAGGAAAAATTTTTTGAGAGAAAGCAAGACTCTAAGAGAGACAGACAGAGAAGGGGCCCGGAAAGTGGGCTGCCCACTCACCCCACTTCTCAAAAATGTTTTATACAGCAAAGCCATGTGGTGAGGCAGGTACAAAGTGGGACAAAACTATAAGACCCAGTGGAAAATTACAAGGTGGGCTTGAGGTGGGGCAAAACCATGACCAACCAATAAGATTACAAGTACAGTCACCCAGGTAATATTGATTAAATGGGGGTCAAATGGGGAAGCAAGTCACCTAGCAAGCTTACAAGGATTTTCAGTAAGGGTGGGGGTCAGGAATATTTCCAGGAAAGGCTGGGTTTAGACCTTGGTCCCCCACCCAGGTGACTGATACCTATTTAGGAAACCAATCACTGTTATTTATCTCCAGGAGAAGCACAAGGGTGTAGTAGTTTCTCTCCTTTTAGAATTCTTTTGGGGGGGGCAGTAAAAAAACAAACTTTATTGCTAGTAGCAAGGCCAGACTGAGGGAAGACCCTTTTGCTCTATGAATAAAATGAGATCAAAATTGTGGGCCTAACTCACCAGCTCCATATGACCTGATTGCTGTGGGAATTCCCAGGCATCCCCTCCCCAGATTTGCCCCAGTCTCTAGGCAGGACTCCAGCATTATTGGATTTAGGATTACATAAAATTGACATATATTAAGCATTTGGAACAACAATTAAATAGGAATTAACAATGAATCCTGGAATTCAGAAGGGAGCATAGACCAAAATGGCAGCAGCTCCTAAGGATTCCTCCTTTTCCTTCTCTCCCCACCTCTGGCTCCTCAGCAGGTAGAGGCCAAGCGGGTCCTGCTGGCCAGCCCCACTTCAGCAAGGAGGATTGGAGGTCATGCATCAGGATAAAGTAGTAAGGGCCATCCCATAGTCACCTGCTTTCCAGCAGGTCTAGACCAGAAGGATCCCAGCCCACTCGTCTGAAGGGAGTGAGGAAAGGGCATGTCCTCTTGGGGGCTGCAGCACAGCAGCTGGGGGTGAAGATTTGGGAATTGGACCTGGGTTCCAAAGGTAGCTCTGTTGCTTAATATCCAGATGGTCTTAAGTAAGCTGCCTAATCATGCCCAAGTCTCACTGGTGAAATAAGATGACAACTGGAACCTGTCTCAGTTGTGAGGAGGATTAAACAAGACAAGTCCAATAAGGGCATAGCCAAGACACAGCATTTAGTCAGGAGTCACTAAAGAACAAAGCTATTCTGTTGTTTTAAAATTCAAACAAGTCGTAGCTGTCATTGTTAGGTAAGGACATAGAGCAAGGCCAGGCAGAAACATTTCTAGAAGCAAGGGATCTGCCATCTCCCTCCCTCTCCCAGGCCCCACCCGACACCAGAAGTGCCCCAACCCCTAGTCACCAGCAGGCCTCGGGACACTCCTGGTCCTCCAGAAGGCCCCCCCGGGGGCCATTCTCAACCTTGGGGTTCACAGTCTCTGAATTACGAAGGCTTTTTTCTTTCCTCCAGAGCCAGTGAGGAGAGTGCTTTCCTGGCAATCCCAGAACAGCTCCATCACATGGCCTTAGGTGCATTTCCCTTCTGAGCCCCTCTCACCAAGTTGACGGCCCTAACTCATTTCATAGACAGTGAGCAATCTCCGTTCCTCATCCTCACTCTGTTGACATACTGTTTGCTTCCTCAGGCAAGATTATTTAACCTGTGCCGGTACACACTGCCCCACACAACCCATGCTATCACTTCCTGCTTTACCTCCAGGCTCATTATGAGTTGGGTGGATTAGCAGTGGATTCCTTTAGCCACGTCAGGGGTTTTGAGTCAGAGAAGCAAGGACACCCCCACACCTTGCAGTAATGTAAGTCTCCCTGGGGCTTTCAAACTGCCCCTCCCCAAAAGCAGTCCACTGGGCTTCAGTATGCTGCCACCTGGTGGTCACCAGCTGGGAAGGGCTGGCAGCAGGCCCTCTCTCCATGGAGCATTCCAGTGGCTGACCAGAGGGTCACCCTTTTGCAGAAGGCCAGGAAGCTGGACTCAAGAGAACACCACCTGTGAGGCACGATGGCTTCATGGTTAGGCCCAGGAGTCCCCAGCAACTGGATTCAGATCTCTTCCATCTCTTTCCAGATGTATGACCTTGAGCAAGTCAGCTGACTGCTGTGAGCCTCTACCTCTGCAGTGTAATATAGGCAGCCTTCTCCTGTGTCGGGGGCAAATGGATGAGCAAGAGTCTGGAGGGTCTCAGAGCAACTCTTTTCCTGCATTATAAATTAAAGTGAAATTCACAGGCATTAGGAATGTAAGTCGAAAACTGCTTGTTTTAAGCAAAACCCAGGCCTTGTGAGTTTGCTCAGGCTGGATTAGATTCTTCTGTCAGCCCCTCTTCCCAGGATGCATTTTTGCTCTACAGTCAAAAGTTTTGCTAAGAGCAGTTCTTGTTTATCAGCTTTCTGCATGTTTCTCACATTGAGTCAGAGAAGACTCCCTCACACCTTCCAGTGGTGCAAGACCACCCCCCCACACACACACACATACACCTCAAGCTTTCCAACTGCCTCCTGCTTGGCTTTGCATCTCCCAGTAGCTTTCAGGCTTCCAGTTATCCATCCATCCATCCATCCATCCATCCACCCAGGAGGTAGAGCTGTCCGCACTGATTTTCTTTATTTTAAATAGCAGAAAAGTGAGGTTCAGAGAGACTTCCTTGCTTGGTTGAGGACACACAGCTGTTACTTGAAGGAGCAAGCTTCAGACCCATGTGTGCCTGGCCCTAACATTGTAGGGAAGCCCTTGTGGGAGACTGCCTGAAAGACAGCTGGCTGCTTGCATTGCCGTTCCCTGAGCGAAGGAGTTGTTATGTTGTAAGTTCTGATTGGCTGTGATTGGCTGCCATTTTATGGCATTATTTACAATAACCATTTTGTAGAGCTGAGTTTCGCTTTCCAGAAAAAACACCTGTTTCTTGTAAATCATGTGTACTTTGTGGAGCCATAATTGTGGCCTTGTATGGTCATCCTTGAGATTGTTTTTCATCCTTGAAGTTGTTTTTACTTTCATACTATTGCCTGATATAAGTGTGAGAGCCATCTGGCAATAAAGGAGAGAATAAAGAAGAACCCTGTTTGAACCTGAGCATGACTCAGTGTGCTTACTCTCGGTGAATCCTCTCAGGTTTGGGGCCTGCTGGCAGGACCCCGACGTCGCGGCTCGCGACAGCCCTGGGATAAGAATTTCCGGGGAAGTTTTGGAGAGGCTGTTGTTCCGTCTCTGAGTTCTCCAAAGAGCAGAGGATGGAGATTATCTATTCACTGATGTAACATTTCCAGGGTTTCAACATCAGATACCTATCGGCCAACAAGAGCAGTCACAGCAAGGGGGCAGGCAGAATGACGCCCGTGTGGAGATCAGATGGGAAGCGTAGATCTAACTGGGATCCTCAGTGAGCACTGAGGAGAAAGAGGGTGCACAAGTGCGCTAACATGCTGCAGGGAAAAGTAAAAACACCTGAGGTTATGTTGTTTACCCGAGAAGTACCAGGAAGGGTGGGAGACATGAATCCTGTGGAACCCTAATTGCTCGTGCCGTGTCTGAGTGAATAAAGCTAAGGCGCACCAGGCATTTGAGCTCTATGTCGAAGGGAGACACACATGATTCCCCTAGATATTAACCTGTTTCTGGGTCTATTTTCATCTCTGTCACCCCTTGGTTGAGCTCTAGGCTGGTTCCTACAAGCCCATACCAGCAGGGCTCGACAGGCTGCATCTCCACTCCCCAGATCTCACCCTCCCCACTCACTTCAGGCCCCAACTCATCTGGAAAGGCAGCAGCAGCCACTGCTATCAAATGTTTCCGCCAAACCCAGGCACTTCCTGAAGATAGAGCCTGGGCAGAACTTCCCTTGCCAGATGAATTCCCTGGTTGTTTCAGTTCTCTTTCTTTCTGGGAAATGTTCTGACTCAAGTTATTTAGGGCACAAAAGCCAAACATCTCTTCTGCCCACACACCATCCCACACCAGAGCTGAATGTGGGCCTGGCCCTCCCCTCGCGGAGGCACGGTTGCAACCAAGAGTGTTGTGGTGGTGTTGTCTCCTTCCCAAGGGAAGAAGACTTAGGCCCAGAGATGGGGTAACACTAGCCCAGGGCCACATATCTAGGGATGACAAGGTCCCCTACCAGGCTTCTGCCTCCACCTGGCTTTGTTGATGGGCAGGAATATCTGAATACCGCTGAGGTCCTGTCTGGATGACAAGCCCAGAGTACAAAGATTTGAGGAGGCCCTTTTGTATGCTTTTGGGACACTCAATAGGTCAGCCAATCTTTGGGCTTAGGAGACCAATGTGGGGAAAGACTCTGAATCATGGCAAGCCACAACAGGAGAAGCAGGCTCTGCTCCACGAGCACTTGCAGTCCTGACACATCTCACAGTGGCTGCTTGGGTTTCCAGTTATTCATCCACCCATCAGGGAGGGGCAGCTATCTGCACTGATTTAAGGTACGACTTCCATAAAACGTACTATCTCCAAAAAACTAGAAACGGAACCATGCTTCATTTGTTTTACTGTTTTTATTTTTGTTTCGAGACAGGATCTTGCTATGCAATTTAGGCTGGGTTTGAGCTCACTATGTAGCCCAGGCTGGCCTCAACCTCATGATAATCCTCCTGCCTCAGAATTCCAAGTGCTGGGATTATAGCCATGGGCTACTCTGCCCAGCATACCATCCTCAGTTTGAAAAAAAAGAATTTGTAAGAAATTTACAACTCGATACCATACTTCATGAGAAACTAAAAAATTTGCCACTCAAGAATAAGACAAAGATATTCTCTCTCACTTTTCCTTTTCAACATCATATTTAAAGTCTTAGCTAAAGAGGTAAGATAATAAAAGGAGATAGAATATGTACATATTGGGAAGAAAAAAATCAAATTTATTTTTTAATAATGTAATTTTCTAAGTGTAAAATCTGAAAGAACTGACTAAAAACAACGCTTGGAAATAGTGATTATAAGCGGTTTCAGGATACAAGATTAATATAAATATGTCAATTAATTTCCTGTGTACAAACAACAAACAAGTGGAATTTGAGATTAGAAATATGTCATTTACATTAGCACCCATATAAAAGAAATATTGATATAAATTTTATAAAACATGTAACAGGAACACTACAAAAATATCTAAGAGAAATGAAAGAACTAACTAAATGGAGAAATAACTCATATTCGTTAATGGGAAGATTCACTATTACCAAATGCCAGTTCTTCCCACCTTTTTTAGATTCTATGCCCAATCAAGACCCCACTAAGTTATTTTGTGTATATTAACAAACTGATTTTCAAAGTTTATATAGAGAGGAAAAAGACATAGAATAGCTGCAGTGATATTGAAGAACAAAATGGAAGGATTGACTTTACTCAATTTCAAGATTTACTATAATAATAAAAACAGGATAGTATTGATTAAAAAATAGACAAATAGATCAATGGTACAAAATAGACCTATATAAACAGACCCAGAAATAGACCTGCATAAATATAATAAACTATTCATTGACAAGAAAAGAGAATACAGTGGGGGGAAATTCTTTTTAACAAACCGTGCTAAGCTTATTGGACATCTATAATAAAAAAAAAATGAATCTGACACAGACCTTTCATTCTTCATAAAAAGTGACTCAAAATGGATAAGAAACTTAAATAAAGGTGTAAAACTATAAAAAATCCTTAGAAGATGATATCAGAGAAAATCTAGATGACTTTAGATTTAATGATGGGTTTTTAAAATGTAGCACCCAAGGCACAGTTCATGAGAGAAAGTCAATAAAATGGATTTCATTGAAGTTTAAAACTCCTGCTTTGCAAAAGACTCTCCAAGGAACAAGAAAAGAAGCCATAGGCTAGGTAAAATTATTTGGAAAAAAAAATTGATAAAGAACTGTTACTCAACAATAAGAAACCAAACAGCTAGATAAAAAGTGAACAAAAGAACTGGACATCTCACCAAAAAAGATATAGAGATAGCAAATAAACGTATTAAAAGACATTAACATAATGTCCTTAGTTTAAAACAATAAGTTACCACTACACACCTGTTACAATAATGCAAATCTAAACATGGATAATGTCAATGCTGGAGAGGATGCGGAGGAGTAGGGCCTCCCATTCGTTGCTGGTAGGAATGCAAAACAGTACACCACTTTGGAAGACAGGTTGGCAATTTCTTACAAAACTAAGTATGCTCTTTCTGTACAATTCTACAATCCTTATTCATACCAAATGAACACACAAAAACACACATGCCAATGTTTAAAATAACTATTTATAATCGTCAAGACTTGGAAGTAACTGCAACGTCCTCCAGTATATATAAATGGATAGATATGCTGTGGTACAGCCAGAGAGTGAAATATTATTCAGTGCTAAAAAGAAACAAGCTATCAAGTTAGGAAAAGACATGGGGGGACCTATAATCAATATTATTAAATGAGAGAAATCTGAAAAGGCTACATGTATGATTCCAATGATAAGCACAGTGGACCCTCATGGTCTAACCAGTCTGACATATGAACAACTTAGGTTAATTAGATTAATGGAAGATTCATCTGCTTCTTGTTATCTATAGTGTGTACCCAGCTAAACATCCAGACCTCAGATGTATGACTTTTAACAACCAACTTGAGTTACAACCTGTGCTGGGAAACCAATTGAGTTCATAAGTCAAGGGTCCACTGTATTCTGAGAAAAGATAAAAATATGAAGACACTAAAAATATCAGTGGTTGGTTATAGGAACCAGCCTACAGGTTCAAAAACGACCAAGGGTTGACAGAGATGAAAAATAAAGAGACACAGAAACAGGTTAAAATCTAGGGGGGCCAGGGGGCTTGAGTGTATCTCCCTTCGACATAGAGCCCCAAATGACTGGTGTACCTTGGCTTTATTCACTCAGATACAGCACAAGTAATTACAGTTCCACAGGCTTCATCTGTCTCCCACCATCCAGGGCATTTCTCTGGGTAAACAACGTAACCTCAGGTGTTTTTACTTTTCCCTACCACGTGTGAGCACACTCGCACGCCCTCTTTCTCCTCACTGTTCACTGAGGAGGACAATTAGACCTCATTCCTCTCATCTGATCGCCACAGTTGGGCCAGGGATGTAGTTCAGTGATGCAGTGCCTACCAAGTGTGAGGCCTTGAGTTTGATTCCCGGTACCAAATTAAAAATATCAGTTGTTGAAAGAGATTAGAGTACGAATAGGTAATGCATAGAGAATTTTTAGGGAAGCAAAACTATTCTGCAAAATTCCATACAGTAAAATGTAAAATCATAAGTTCACAGCTTGGTAAGTTTCTGTCTGTACACACTATTTCACCACTGCACTTTCATCACTGCTGAAAATTCTCTCATGATGCATTCCAGTTGTTACGGTTGAATTGTACCCCCTCATCCCCAAATTCATGTATTGAAGACATCCTAGTTTCTCAGAATATGACTTTATTTGGAAATAGTGTCTTTACTGACAGTTTTAATGAGGTCATTGAAGTGGGCCCTGATCCAATAAAACTGTTGTTCTCATAAAAAGAGGAAATTTGGAAACAGATATGCACACATAGAGGACACCACGTGACAATGATGGCAGTGATCTGGATAAAGCTCCTACAAGCCACAGAGTGCCAGTGAATGCCACAGGTTTGCCAGCAAGCCACCAGAAGCTAGGTGAGGGTAAAGAAAGATTCTCTCATACAACTCAGAGAAGGACTCAATCTCATCAAAATCTTGATCTTGAACTTCGAGTCTCCAGAAATGTAAGCCAATAAAATTCTGTTGTTCAAGCCACCTAATTTTTAGTCTTGTTGTGTATGTCAACTGTAACAAACTGATGTGCCAGTCAGTTCCTCTCTGTAAAGTTAATTCAGTATTGTTTTCTGTCATTTAATATGGGTTAGGTTTTCCTGTTCATGTACTCCATGTCTATAGACTCATACAATCTATACCTTTTGTGCATCTCTTTTGCTCCATGTAATACTTCTGGGACTCATTTATATAATATATATCATTATTTTGCTATCTTCTCTTTGCTTTTTAATGTTTCATGGTATACATATTTTGCAGTTTGTTTACCAATGTTCCCATTATGGACATTTGGGTTGTTTCCAGTTTGGGGCTAGTAAAATAAAATGTCTCTGAACAATTGTTCATGGTGTGTGTGTGTGTGTGTGTGTGTGTGTGTGTGTGTGTTGAGGGTGTTTCTAGTTTCTATTTTTTCTCTCATGTTTTAGAAAATGAATCTTGTATCTCAGACAGTCTAGCACTTTTCTAACTAACTGTGGATGAAATTTAGTTGTTAATGGAAAACTGTAGAAGCCTGTATGTAACTTTGTCTAGCAAGTGTTTACTTTTCTTCTAGAATGTAGCTCAAGGAGAGAGATGGAGATCATTTCAGGCCAGGTTTCAGTCTTCTTTAGACCTGGTCTATTTTGATTTACCCTTAGTTCTAGGAGTACCCTATGGAGTCTCATTTGAAAGCCCAGTGTGTTTAACAAGACCTATTGGCTGACCTTGGAATCCGATTTTAGTTTCTTTAGTGCTGTGGCTGCCAAAGGCTCTGCTTAGCTCTTAGCTTTTTAGCTCTTGTTTACTTGGGGTTTCAGCCTCTCATTCCACCAGCTTTGAAATCAGCAGATGACATAAGGGTAGAACAGAAAGGCCAGCTCCCTTCTCTGTGTTTCTCTTTTACCTAGGCTCTTGGCCTTTTGAGTCCTGAGGTCCATTGTGTGTCTCTCCTGTTCTGAGAGTTCTCAGATGCCACTTTCTGCCCAGACTTTTGGCCCCTGTTGCTTTTAAATTTGCAAATGTCTCAGAAGGAAGAGGGTAGCATGTCAGGCTTCATGAAATGAGTAGGTTTTCCTTCTCACTGACGTCTTGTCTCTTCAAGTCCTGGATCCCCATTGTCTTCTAGTGCCTTTCAAATTGATTTTTAAAAACCTGTTATTTGTAGTTCTTAGTGGGAAGGTTCGTCTGTTACCTTCTATTCCATAGCTGGAGCTGAAATCTCTTCATTAATCCATTAGGTAGACTCCCATTGGTTGACTCTGCACTTGCCAGGCAGCATACATGTGCTAGTGAGCTTTCTGTTCTGCAACAAACTACCTGAGAAAATCAACTTAAGGAGGAAAGACCCACTTTGGTTCATGATTTCAGAGATTTCAGTCCCTGAACAACTGGCTCCATTGCTTGTAGGTCTGTGATGAGATAGAAACATCATGGGGGAATGGCACAGTTCAGTAAAAGAGTGGCAGGAAGAGGGAGAGGGAGAGGGCACCTACTAGTCCCTATTGCCTAATAAATCTATTTAGCTAATGAACTCATCAATGGATTAACCCACTTAATAAAGTTAGAGCCCTTGTGATCCAATCACTTAACAAAGCCCACAACTGCCAACCAAGCCCTCAACAGTGTTTTGTTTTGTTTTAAGGGATATTTCATATCCCACTCATAATAATACCCAAGCATTGTAATGTTCTCTTTTTTTCCTGAGTATTCACAATAGTCCTTTGAAATAGATGTTCCTACAGTTTCCATTTTACAGATGGAAAGCCTGAGATTCAGCCAGGTGAAAAGATTCACCCAGGATGAGGCACTTCCTAAAACAGAATTTAAATCAGATGTGACTAGCCTAGACTCTAGACCTTTAACTGCTAGGTAACCAGCCTCTGTAGCCATGAGATTCAGAGGTGGCTCTAAGATCTTCTTCCTCCAGGAAGCCCTCCAAGAGACTCTTCCATCACTACCCTTCTATAGCAACAACTATTCATGCTCATATCTTTCTGAGCAACCCACTACTGTAAAAGGAGGACTTAAATGCTCAGAATCGAGGAAGCAGGCTAGGGATTTCAAATAGCCACCAGAGTCACTCATGAGAACTCAAAAATCAGTAGGCTTGGGAGGCAGTGAGGCAAGTCAGGAAGACATTTGCAGCATTCCAGGGGTGGCCCGGCCTGTACCCCTACTAAAAGCCCCATGATGCCCAGGGTTTGATGGCAGAAAGAGAAAGGGTTGTGCTGCTCATTCATTCTGGGGCTCGGGGATTGACACTGTCTCTCCTAGGGCCTGGATTGCCCCTCTATAAAATGGGTTCATGTCTTTTGTCACCTCAGCAGGGTGGCAGGTAAGGAAGGTGATTTGAACACACTGGTAGTATGAAGGATTAGTGCTATAACATCATCCAGTCAGAGCCCATAGCTCGGGGCAAGGGTCCACTATGACCTCCACTAGACTGCTTCCAGACCAGCAGAGCCAGACTGGTGGGCACATGAGATAGTTTCTGGATGCTCTGTAAGAAAGGTGACCTTCTGGGAATGGCTCTTCTCTCCCCTCCTCATGCCCCTCTGTTTCCTGAGACACTCCAGGGATTGCACTACTGACCACAGCTTCCTAAACCAATCCTAGTTCAGCCAGAGGGCACTCCTCAGAGTCCTATTGCTCCCTGCCCACTAAGGCCTCCTTTCCTACACACCAGGGCTGCTTTTGCCTCATTGGACAGTCAGGGCCAGGGCAAGTTTGCCAATACCCTGGGATAGAGTAGTAGAGGCAGGCAGCACTATGACCCAGGGGAGAGCCCCACCTGCTCCTAGATGGGATCCCAGGCTGGGATTTCCCCAGCTCTCAGCAGTGGGTTGCACTTCTGCAATGGAAAATTACACTTCCATTTTCTTTCCTAAAGGGAAAAAGGAAGAAAGAAGCAAACGGAAGCAACTTCTGACGCATTATGTTCCTGAGCTGCAGCCATACAAGCATCCCAGCCCCACCCCCGCTTTGCCCCAGCCCAGACCCACTCCCTCAGGAGAGCTCACAGCTGCAGGGCTAACGCCAGATGTGGTGCTGGCCACAAGGTAGGTGAAGTCAGAGGGACGGAACCCACAGGGAAGCTGAGAGGAGGGCTTCTTGCCAGACACACACCTGGGTGTTTTTTCTTACTTTATAGCCAGAGGCAGAATCATGAGGGATGGGTTTTTTCCCAGAGGAGTTGGGATCCAAGAGTTAAGAGAAAGCCACTCGGGGACTTTTCTGGTGGCTGATTTTGTCAGCTCTAAATGGCTCAACAGAACAGAGTGAGGTCACACAGAACTGTGAATCCTTTCTGATGAATTCTACCAGGGTCCCTGAGCCACAGGATTGGTTTCTAGGGGTGAACACAGCTCCTGGCCAGGCCAGTTGTCCTGGGCTCAGCCTGTTTCCCAGCCTCAGGGAGGGAGAGGCTTTCTGCAAGCAGGGGCTCAAAGGAGAATGTGGCTAGAAGGACATGTCTTTATATGTACCAGGGAAAAGGGGTATCCTGAGGGGCCTAGGCCACACTATCAGACCAGGAGGTCCCCATTAACTAACTGCATCTGAAGGACAGGAGGGACAGAGAGGTGAGGACTAGAAGTGGTGACTTTGTGCCACCTGGTACAAGCTCTTGTCCCATGGCCTTTGAGGACCAATCTCCCATTAGTGGGCTGCAAGTACTTGACTAGACCGTATATGTAAGCTCCTCATTTAGCCAACTGAGTGATGTGTCCTCAGATACTTGCTGTGGCCAGGAGCTCTCTATACTGAGAACTGGGGAACACTCTGCCTTTGGAAGGCCCCAGGGAGACAAGAGAGGAGCTCAGGGAAGACAGGAAAAGGCCCACAGAACTCTGGCATGAAATGCAGATATGGGGAGAAGGAGTAGTGGTGGAGGTGAAAGAGGCGCGCTCTCTCTGCTGTGGATGTCAGAGAGCAGAGGTCACTTTTCCCAGGGGAAAAACAACCTCATGGACGAGTTAACAACCAGGCCTTGGAAGATGAGCAGTATTTGAACACAGAATTTGGGATAGAAGATATGTCCTTATGGAAAATAATATGGACAAAAGCCTGGAGCTAGGAAAATGTATTACTTATCCAAGGGCATTCAGCCTTTGGTTCCTGTTAAAGAGGCAGCAGATCCCGGGCCCTGCAGGGTATGTGGATGTGGCAGAGAGTTTGTGTCCCTCAAATCCAAATCCATGCAGGAACAAAGCTGAACATTGGAAATGGCCTCCCCTGTGTGCCAATGAGATTCCAAAGGACAAATTCCTGGAGACAGACTTGTGGGGCAAATGATGTGGAGATTTTCCACTGTGACAGACAGCACCAGTTGCCTCCATGAAACCTCTATGAATTCACTAGTGAGCTATCTCTTGGTACTGTCCACCTTGTCCATCAGGGTCTGTCTTCCACCCATTGGTAAAGACAAGATGCTTGTTCCCTTCACAAGAGAATGCACGGAGCACTGGACCTGGCCCATAGGAGGCCCTTGGAAAGTGCTAGCTGTTTGTATTCTGCCTTGGGGTCTCCAGCAGCCTTTCTGATGCCCAGAAGTAGGTGAGCTTCCCTCTCTTGTGTCCCACCATACCCCCAGAGCTAGGAACATTATTTCTCTCCATTGGGTACTCCTGGGAGTGAGCTTGATTACATCTCCTTCTCTGCAGCAGCTAGTTTGGCTCCAGACTCAAAGAAAGGTTCAGCAAGGGTTTGTTCTGTGACTGTCAGATGCAAGAAAGGTGTAACCTGTATTTCTTCCCTTCCCATCGTATGAAGCAAGGCCAGTTGTCCCCAAATTACCAACAGACAACCAAAGCCCCAACCGCAAGCTAATATGCTTTATCCCTTGAATAGAAGGATAGATATACTTACATTGCAGAAAACTATAATGCAGAGAGGAGAGGTAGCATGTCTCACCTTCAGAGCAAATCTAGAGGTAGACCCAGTTGTCTCTAACCTAGTTTTGGGTAGAACGACTGTATCAATGGATATGTGGCTTTGATTGGTGAGATATGGCCAAGGGGTCACTAGGAGATCAGGCTGTTCAGGCTCAGAAAGCCACAGAGGTATGTTGTGTTACATCCTTCCCAGGTTCTTGACCATGGAGAGGACACTCACAGTCCTGCAGGTGAACCTGTACCACCCCACTCCAGGCTCGGCTGCTTTCACCAATGTCCCCGTACAGAGGCAGCATGATACCAGCCCACTGCTAGTTGGGTGGGGGAAGGATGTCCACCTCCAGCTGCAGCTGCCCCAACTCTCCCATCGACACCTGTCCCTGGAGCCCTACCTGGAGAAGGGCAGCACTGTATTGACCTTCTGTCTCAAGGTCCTGAGCCGCAAGAGCTGTGTGTGGGTCAATGGGCTGCCACTGAGGTCCCTGGAACAAGTCCCCCTGAGCACCATCAGCAGAGTCTCCTTCTGTGAGGTCCAGATGGTGGTCCACATTGAGGGAGGCACCTCCCTGGAGGCCTTTGTCTGCTGCTTCCATCTCAGTCGCTCACCCCTGATTTACCAACCCAAGGCTGAGGAGAGTGATGAAAGGGAAGGCATCCTACAGGAGCAACCTCCTCCAGGTTCAGGGACACAGACTCCTAGTCACCTGCGGTTTCTCCACAGTCCTTCTCAGAATCAGAACAACCATCTCCAACCCAGGCCTGGAGAAGGAACAGAAGTACAGCTGTACAGGGAGGCCCCAGACACTCCACTCTGCAGTTCTGCCACTGAGAGCAAGTCATAGTGAATCAGAGCTTGAAATATTCGAGCTACATCATGAGAGACTGACGTGCAAGCTTCACATTCAAGGCCTGCTGGCTGCCTGGCTCACAATGAACCAATTCTGCATCACACAAGAGCCCCCAGGGGTGGGAAAGAGCCTTCTGTGTCTAGAGGTCATGCGGACGTCATATAATTTTAGAGGCTGTGAGGGGTTCTGAGGAGCCCCTCCCAGCATTACTCCACTTTTCCCCCTTCTCTGACTAGTAGTTACTTTATGTTGTTCATTTGGAGGGCTGCTTAAGAGCCAGAGTTTAAGGTTGCAGGAGGAATGCACGGACACATGTAGCAATTACATTTGTGGTAGCTCCAGGTTACCTTCAGCTTTCAAATACCCACAGGCACTTAGGGCTTAGGGAAGCCTGTGTTTAATAAACTACAAGTATTTCATTAAGCTGGCATATCCAATAGGGTTCCTTGATCCCCAGACGTTGCATGCCACGTTGTCACGCAGAGGCAGCAGCAGGAAACCTAGAAGAGGTGTAAGAGGAAATTGGAAAGGTAGGAATCACATTTCCGGAAAGGACATAGGCAGAGCTCAGGGCTTTCAGGATGGGAGCTGGGAGCTGGGCCTGCCTGGTAATTCATTGTCACTGTCATCCTCCTCATCCTCTCACTCTCCCATTCTTTGCCACTACTGGAGCAAAGCCTTGGCTGTCCCAAGGGCGAGGTCTTCAGAGGAAAGGTGTTTCCCAGAGCAATGGGCTCTTTCAGGACTTATCCTATGAGGTGTGGGGTAGAAGCCTGGGTTAGAATTCAGTCCAGCAATTACTTCACTCAGACTGGGTCATATACCAATGATGAGAGTCTGCAAAATGGGATTTGCAAAGGGCCAAGCAGGTTAATGGTGGGCGGATTTTCTCGGTTCATGGGGGAGCACAATGCCAGTAACCACTTACTATGCTATCTTGCCAAGGGAGAACGAGGCTTAGAAATAGTCCTCACCAGTGTGATGGAGGGAGGAGCCTACAAACTCAGATGGTTACCATGATCCCAGACCCCTCCCCATCTCAGGCACAGAGGGCATGGTGCTGCCACTTGATGACTCATATCCTTGGGTTCTGTAACTACCTCCAGTGTATGCCACTCCCCACTGAAGAAGAACAACCTCAAGGGAGACTACAGGAGATTCAGCTCCACTCCTAGACACTGAGCTTCCCCATGGAGAAAATGGCGCCATATAAGACTCAACATGTCTTTACTTGGGAAGCTCCCGCATGAATAGGAAATAAATCAAGTATACACAGATAACAGTCACAAGGCAGAAGAGAGCAAGAGCTGCCAGGGAAGGGATGGCCAATGCTGTGAAGGGTCCCCTTGAGACTCCCAAAGCAGTCCCTATTCATTCAGCAAACTTTCACCAAGCACAGCCCCAGGCTGATAAAGTCTCTGCCTTTGGGTAGCCTCAAGCAAGACAAGTATTCATGGAGCTAATGATATGATTACAGGGGTACCTTGCTTTAAGAACTTATTTTTTTTTTTAAGATTTGG
This sequence comes from Fukomys damarensis, assembly GCF_012274545.1. NCBI lineage: Eukaryota > Metazoa > Chordata > Mammalia > Rodentia > Bathyergidae > Fukomys > Fukomys damarensis. The sequence goes on along the minus strand of NW_022900921.1, from coordinate 29,331,322 downwards.
GAGAAGATGGCTGAATTTATGCTTGTGTGGGGAAGATGGCCATGATTGTGTTTGTCAGCTGATGTGGAGTTTGTAAGCAGAATCAAATTTTTGCTGAATATTTTTGTTTTTGAACCAAATTATTTGTAAACAGAAGCATTTGTGAACTGAGTTATTACTGTACAGTATTCGATTACCACTGTGAATGATACTATAGTCATTAGATTTTCACTCCCCCAGCTGAGCTTAAAACTTAGCTCCACTGTTAAGTGGCCTTGTTACTGAAGTTTATCATGTGCTCAGCACTCTGCTAGGTGCTGTATGCACAGGCTCATTTATACCTCACTCCAGATGACAATGACATTAACCATATTTTACAGGTGAGGAAACTAAGACCCAGAAAGGTTAATTCTCTTTCCCCAAACTATACCATTCATGAACTCTGTGATCTTGGGCAAGTAACTTAGCTTGTTCTTTTTTTTTTTTTCAGCTTTAATTGAGTTTATTGGTACATGTTAGAGATACAGTACAGTTACATTTATTGTTGGGATCTTGTACCTCTACATGACAAGTCTTGAAGCTTGTTCTTGCCTTTATTTCTCTCATGGAAAATGGGTAAGGCAACAGTGGCTGTAAGTAAGAGCTGTTATGAAGGAATTAAGAGCAGCAAATGCAAAGTGCTTAGTGTAGTTCTTGGCACACCATAGCACTCAGTAGGGTCAGCCACTGTCATGAAATCAGGAGTCAACCTAATAGGTACACACCCAAGGGTTCACCACCAACCTGAAGCTAAAGAAGATTTGAAGTCTGGCAAACTGGTCAAAAGCCCAAAGGCTTCTCTGACTAAGGGTTTTCTTGCAGCTGTGGACCTAGTGGGCAGTTGTGAGGAGATTTGAAGAAGTTTGTGCACCAAGAGATCCAAGGGTTTGTAGAACAAGAGACTCACTGTTGAGGGTGGTAAGGAAGAGGAGCCACATGTAGTTTGTCCCACTGTTGGAACTGCCTTGTTATCTCACATGCTTATTCTAAAAGAGCAAGAGTCCCTCACAGGTCAAAGTGCTGCCCAAACTGTGTTACAGAGCAGCCACCCACATCAAGAGTCTGAGACTGGAGCCACCCCGGACACTGTATGTGGGCAGCAAAGGCTGATGAGAGGGAGCTGTTGGAGACACCATAGGGTCACCACATGTGGCTCCCAACCCCTCTGGAGAACCTTTAGGATAAGCTGCTGCAGGTGAGTACCTCTCTCCAAGGCCAGAGCAAGGATTCTCTCCCCTTTAGGAAGGAACAAGCCCATCACTGCTGAGGTTCTATGAGAGCAGCCTATTCCTCCATGGATGACTCTGCAACTTGAGCCTTCAGGATGAAGCATCAATGAGGCTGAAGGCTGAAGGCCAGACACAGGACGGACGCGATCAAGAAACATCTGGCTTATTGTTTCAGATTCTACTGACTCATGAATTCTCCCTGGGAAACTCAGGCTTTGCCTCATCCTGCCCATCCAGGGCTCTGCTTTTCTAGAGTAGTGAGGATTTAAAGCAGTAGATCCCTAACACCCACCCTACTCTTCTAACCATTGGGTTTTGCAGGTAGGCTTCCAGGACCTCATCTACATACCTCATACCACTTCCCTCGTTGCATAGACACCTCCCTGGGGAAGGTTCGCCCAGCATTTCCCTCTGCACTCTCAGCTTCATGCATGGGACAGCCCATATGCTAAAGGGTATGCGTGCATGTGAGCACACACAGACACACTCAGCCACACAAGCACTATGGTGGTTCCCAGCTGAGGCTCAGTGGCCACACTGCTCAGGCTGCCCACTTACTAGTTCTTGATCTCTGACATTTAACTGAGTCCCCCTGTGCTGTAGTTCCTTTGAGAAAATGAGGATAATAACAGCTCTCCTGACCTTAGAGGCATTGTAGAGGTAAAACAAGGAACTGCAGGTAAGGCATCTAGTATAGTCTGTGGTATGCAGATACTCAAGAGACTCAGCTATAGTTGGCCAGTTCAGGGGAATGAATTGAATGCAAGTAGACATGTGGAGTTGATTTACACATGCACACAAACACACGTCTGCTCCAAGGAGCTACATCAGTTATAGTCAGGTAGACCCTGGAGGATTACTGTTCTCTGAGACAATGTCTGCAAATGCACAAGTCTTCCCCTGGGCTGCCCCTTAAGGAACTTTAACCCTTACATCCTCTGTTTTTCCGAGAAAGTGAATGTTCCTAACCTGCCAGCAAGAAAGACCCAGAATCTGCTTGAAGCTGTGTCAAGGGAGACACATATGCCCTATACACCGGCACAGAGCAGAGACATAGGTCCAGGGCAATGCCATGAGAAAGCATGGTGGGCATGGTCATGCCATCCTGCAGCAGCATGGAGAACGGAAGCCTGCGGCTGAGCAGGGCATTCCTATGGGGGATGTCAGCACACCCCAGTCCCTAGCTCTTCAGTGAGACCTAGGCTCTATTCAAACAAAGGCCCCAGACTGTTGGATGTTAAGTTCCCAGTGGCCATCATGGAGCTGAGTAGAGGGTAGATGGACAGACAGGGCATTGGTGCCCAGACAGATTAGCCCTGGGATGTTAAGGCCTGAGCCAGGCTTCACATGCCAGGAACCAGCCATCCTAAGATGGCAGTGGCGGGAAGATAGCCAGACAGCAAGGGCAGAAGGTTGCAAACCCTGGGTATACAGTGATGAAGGTGGCTATCTCTGCCTCCTCTTGGCCACCGTGGGCAGAACAAGGTGGTGCTTCATTCTCATTCTTGAGTTTCACTAGCTCCAACTCAAGTGAAACCTGGGGTTTGGGATTCTGTGCAGTAACTGCAGAAAAAGATTGATGGATTTAACAGGGTGCCACATCATGATGACAGACAGAGAAGACTCAGCCAGTATCTCTAGCCCCAACTGAGGCACATAAGGATAAGCATCCCGGAAAGCCCTGGGAGGAGCTCAGTATCCGGCTGGCTGGATTGAGTCTGGCTTTTGATCTGCCAAGTGTCTGATCTGCTCTGACCCTCTCCTTGACCCTGTTAGGTGGAGCCAGCCTGCACAGACCCTCTCCCCCACCACATGCCAGCAGTGCCCACCTTGCTGTACCAGCACTCCATTGCTCACACCAGTGCTACCTATTAAGAGACCCCCGGAGGCTCCAGGAGACCAGGAAGTCACTCCGCAGGAGGTACCTGCATCTTCAAAGAAAAGGTTGGAGAAAGCAATGCTTAACCTGAAGAAATGGCTGCATAGTAGGAAGAGTGGCATCAAAGGTTTCCCAGCAGGTCACTGAGGAAATGGCCACTTCATAAACGTGTAAAGCAATACTTAGTGGAGAGCCAGTTCCCAGTCTCCACGTGTCCAAAACATAGAGCCGAGACAGGAACCGAGAGTAGATCTTTCTACAAGCAATCCACTGAGTAGCCAGGCTGTAGGTAGCAAAGAGGTATGCAAAAATAAGCACGCCTCATACAGCAAGGATGGCTCATCATCCCAGCAACCAGCTGCAAGTTGGGACACTGCCTCGCACTCCATCTACGGTGAGCTTGATTCTCAGGCCACACTCTGTTTCCTCCTCCTCAGCTTTCACCCATGGCAGCTGAGATTGCCACGGTCCATGAAGTCAGGAGGCCTTTTTCCACCAGGTCTTCCTTGCAGCAGCTCTACCTGCATTCCAGTTTTTCACTGCCACCCCAGAGCCAAAACCTATCCCAGACTTGTGGGGGAGGAGTAAACAAGCCCATTGCCCCCAACTTTAGGAGGAGATGTGGAATTTAATGAACTCGGTTCACATTGCAGGGCTGTGATTCCTCTTACCTTTAACGTGAACTCACAGGCGGATTAAACTGAAAGAAAAACTACCATTTGAGTTACATTCTCAGCTGATTGGAAACATGCATTACCTCCCTGTGACCAGACCGTGAGAAGGGAAGTTATTATCTTTCTTTAGAGTTTGTAAACCCTTTATGGCTGAGGCAGCTTTAATCCTGCCTGGGGGGAAAAAATGATGCGGAATAAATTACTCCCATTTACCTTTGTTTTCCAATCACATGCTCCAGTGGGAACAAAACATCCTAAGTGAGGGGATGTGGAGAGCCAGGTGATCCTTGACAGAAGAGTTTAATTATTTTCTTCTTTAAGCACGTGAGCTGAAAGGGCTTTAAAGCATCATTTGGCAAGGGGGCTTGTTCCACAGAAATGTGCACTCCAGCGAGGATGCCAGCATCCCCTGGCTTTTCCTGGTTCCTCTGCTTTTTCTTTCCAATGGGCAGTGGCCCCAACCCATCCCACAATGCCTGTTTCTTAATGGGGCATTCAGAGCAAACCTTTTCACTCCAGACATTTAGGAACAACCAGGAAGGAGCCAAAGAAAAGGCAGCTTTGAATCAAAATCAAATCAGTGTCTGGGCTAGGGCTCTAGAAAGGCAGACTTCACTTCTTTGTTATTTCTCTGATCCGCTCTGTTACCTAAATGACACTGTGCTAATGTGTAGGCGGTACCTGCAAAGCCATTGAGATGGCCCAGGCTCTGAGCCCAGGTTTCTGATGGCTGGAAGGAGGTCTGGCTGAGACGTTTGCTTCACTTTCCTTTAAAGGGGTAGGGTGGGAATCTTCACAATGAAGCAGAAGTGGGGGCCACTGGAATGGGAAGTCAGACAGCCAAAGCTGGGTTTTCCATGCTTGCTTCTCTGTGGGGTGAGGACATCATGTCATCATCCTTTTAGACAGCCTGCTGCAGGTCAGATGGGAATATGGACTCTATATTCAGTGATTTTGTTAGTGGATATATCATTCAGGATTGAGTCAGAAGAAACAAAATTAAGTATTCCAAAAATGTAATTCAGGGGATTGGAACACAGGAGGTGGAATTTCTGAGAAGTCAAATAGGGGATACAATGCAGAGATTATTGTGCCGTTACTGATGGCTACCACCCCTGGGGTTGGAGTGACAACCAAGAGAGGTAGTGTGGGTAGAGTCAGAGTGGGCCCTGTTTGGCACAGGGCTAGAAGTACTGTATAGGCCTCCCTGCTGCAGGGAGGAGCTGGGCCCACAGAGGAGAGGCAGCTGCTAACATTGGTTGAGATGCTAGGAAAGAGGAACAAATGGGCTACCCTGTCCCCTGCCCCCCATCTGCCACCAGTACCTCCAACTGGCTGAAGCCAGTCAGAAGCAGCTGGCAAGCAGAGACAGGCAGCCTGCAGGGCTTGGCTACCCCGTGGCTCAGAGCAGAGGAGAGAAGGAGACAGCAATGAATTTGTGGACACACCAAGCCAATTAATATGTCCAAGTCAGGCCTATCACTCTTGTCTGGAGCCCTGGGATGGCCACCAAATAAGGAGAGCAGAGGGGAGCCACGTTGTGGAGGACTCCACTGCCCAAGGATCCTGAAGGTGATGGGCAAACACAAATTCCCCCTTTATCACCATCACCCAACCTCTGCAGCCCTCAGCATCTGTAAAAGAGGAAAATAGAGGGCACAAAAGGACAGGTACAGCACAGAGAAGAGCCAGATGTGGTTAGGCTTGTGTCACACACATTCCCACCAGGACACAGGATGATCTGCTTTGAACTCCTTCTCCCCCAAGAGGCAGGGCATAGAGCAGAGGCAGGTGTCCTTGGAAGCCAATATCCAAATCCCTGTTGGGTTCCACTTACTGACTCTGGAAACTTCCTTCAACACACAAGCCACCTTTCCTTCATCTACAAAGTGGAGACAGTACTAGGACCTACCTCACCACTGTGAAGACTGAATTAAACAGCATGGAAAGGAACTTGTTGTGGATCCTGTGAATGCTTGGTAATGTCATCCATGGATGTTAGCCACCAGCCATCCCCAGATACTCTTTCTTCCAAAAGACACCCTGGCTCCTCTCCTCTCTCTCCCTCCTAGCTCCAAACCAGTGGTAGAACACACAGAAGGGATTTTAGGCAGTTATCCACATGCAAATGTTCTTTGATCAGTGGGTCCCATGTTCCGAGAACTCACTGCTGTGTTCTGAGCCTGGCACATTTCAGATGCCAACTTATTGGACATTGGTTGGAGGCCATGAAGCTAATAATCAGAGGGTTCTGTCTTTCAGTTTTATGTTCCTCTTCACCTGGGTCTGCAGGGTCTGTAATGGCTATGTAGATTCACATTGAAACATCACAAACACTCATGGGATCCGACTTCTCCTTCCTCACTCCATTCTTTACAATACACACACACACACACACACACACTCATGCACTACACATATTCACACCTGTTTCTGGGATCTGTCAAGCCAAAGCAAAGGGTCAGTTAAAAAACACATGGTTGGGCTGGGGATTTAGCTCAGTGGTTCCACCACCTGCTTCGCAAGCACAAGGTCCCAAGTTTGATCTCTGGTACAAAAAAAAAAAAAAAAA
>NW_022900921.1:29283242-29324593 GCF_012274545.1 Fukomys damarensis | reverse complement strand
AAAAAAAAAAAAAAAAAAAAACAAAACAAAAATGGTAATTATGAGCTGTGAGATCTTCAATTCTCAGTTAAAGGAAGGAAAGATACTTCTCCTTGAGAGCCTCAACATGCTTTACAAACCAGAGCTAGTGTTTTGGCTCAGCTCAAGGGAAAACTGAAGTAGAGGAGAGACCCCATTACAGGAATGGTGGGGGGCTTCTGAAGAGGCCAAAGTACTCTGATAAAGCAACACCATCACCCTGGCCACATGTTCCTGGGGAGGCTGAAACACCCATGGCTATTGGAGAAAGCACTGTACTGAAAGGAAGACATTGGACATGGCTGAGACTCTGAGAAAGTCCCCAAATCTCTGCACACCTAATTTTGTCAGTCTCTACAGTCAGGGAGATGCAAATAAATGTTTACCAACCAGCTCTCTGGTGCAGGAGTTCTCGGGGCAACATTTGCCAGTTTTGTGGTGTGATTCCTCCCACCACGATTAATTTCAAGATATCCATATGCAGGTGACATTGCTGAGTGTTTAGGAAAGATACCCACTGTGCAATAGCATTTCCAAGCACAGATGCAATGATGTGAATAACCTCAAGAGTGTAGATGCGTTAATATGCTTAGGAAGCACAGGGTTTTGATTATTTACCATGTATTAAATGTGACTTACTCTGTGCTCACTTCAGCAGCACATAAACTAAATGTGACTTGCTCAACTGTAAGTTCATATAATTTGATTTTAATAATTTAATTAGGAATTTAATAATTCTTAACAAATGATTAAATACAATTTAATCATCAAATTAAATTTAGCCAGCTAACCATCAACTTTTATAAGAGAATATTAGACAATGTCAGCACACCACTGTATGGAAAAATCCAGTCCCTTGTACTTCTGCTAGCCAGAGTAACAAAATGACCAACGTGAAAATGCCTCAAAAATGAAGATGATCCCTTCACTGGAGCCCTGGAGATGTTGGAGTGACCAGTCTAGGAAATCTGTGTAATATGTTACTATTTAAAAGTGAATTTGTTTACATTTAACCTATTAGTTACTGAAAATAACCTTATGAGGAGGTTACACTGTCCATGTGATAGACGAGGAAATAAAGGATCAGAGAATGGAAGTGTGCCCAGACTGTCAGGTGGTGGTGAGGGCAGCGCCTGGCTTACTGTCTTTGCCCTCCCCCCAACACACACTCCATCCTTGGGCTCCGGAGGGGCTGCCCCTGGTCAGCTCTGCCTGAGCTGGGTTGTGGAACACCGCTGTGAAGGTCCACCTAACATCTGTCTCCAGACAGAACTTGTAGTTGGAGTACTATGGCAGGGCCCTGGACCCAAGTCTCTGGTTTAAAATGTAGTCCAACAGGGAATATTAGGTAAGAAGACACACTTGCGCCTTTCCTGGGACCTTTCTATCTGTGTTGTGTGGCACTTAGAGGCCACCTTCCTTCTCACAAGATTGGAGAAGACACAGCTTTCTGAGCCCCACCCCATCTTCCTGCCCTCTTGGACACAAGATGTTGGTATCTCTGGCAAATTGATCCCGCAAGGAGCCCAGAGACTTTCAACTCAATTCTCTGCATTATAACTAAACCCCAAGGCTTCCTGAGAACAGGGGAGGGCCTGGCGGGCCACCCAGGCTGTGTGAGCAGCATTACCCAGCAGCCCCTTGGAGGCCTCCAGACCGGCAACCGCCCCTCCCACAAACTGGAGCTGCCACCATTGGATTCCAGACAGGACCAGGGCTCCTACTGAGGCCCAAACACATGTGGCTACAAAATCCTCCAGCACAGAGTGTTCCTCTCCTGATTCCCATCTTCTCCCTGGTTGCTGCTACCCTCTGGCTTCTGGGTAGGAGACACCCTGTTGCCCAGACCACACCCACTCCGTCCTTTGTCATTTCACATTTTCTGGCATCTACATTCAGTTTGGTTGGCTCTTTTAAACATCACGCTTTATGGCCTTTTACAGTGTAATTTTGTTCCTGTCCTGCCATTCAATTTGAATTAAATATCAAACAGATGTGAGTCATTTTTTGCTCTTTTTGAAGAAAAGGTTTAATATTAGGGAGCATGCCCTCCTATAAGATCAGGAAAGTGATTCAGAGAAATAAGCCCCTTCAAATTAAAAAAGAATCACATTGGTTAATGTTGAGATGCTTTCAAGTGATACATTTCGAAGTGCTAAGGGAAGGTGTTTCCAGCAAGCTATAAAGCAGCCAGAGGAAAGGAGGGAAGATATACGGCCCAAGGCTGGTGGGGAAATTGGAGCTCTGAAGGGGCAGCCCCACCAGGAAGGAAGCTCTGAGCTTAGAGATGAGGTTCACAGATGATGCTGGGGGAAGCCATCTTCCCTGAAGGCCCGAGAGGGGCCCGGTACTCTGCAGTTTGTGTGGTTAGGCTGGCACTGGAGGCAGGAGGTGCTGCTCAGACAGCTGGCCTGGCCTGGGAGCTTTCCCTATCCTTGCAGGCTTGCCCTAGCTTGACCCATCTCCCCCAACTAACTTTCATGGAGTGATTTTGTCTGTCTGAACATGCTAAATGGTTTAGCTCCCTCTGTTCTTGCTACAGGCTCTTGGATAGTGGGAGCTGTAGGCTTTTGTGGTGCCTCAGAGAAGGCAGAGAACACCGTGGCTCCTCTTTGTGCACAACATATATAAACTTGATCACGACCTCATGGGCCTGTGAGCCCGATTTAAACACCCTTCATCTGCCCCACCCAACACAGCAGACAGAGCACAGAGCATTTCATCAGCAAAATACTCAATGCATGAGACCCAGGCCTCTCTCTCCCAGGATTCAGGAACCTATGTTTTCTGAGCACCCGCCTGCAGCAAGTGAGCTGCAGTTGCTGGTCAGCCTCCAAACTCTCCTGGCTCTTGGCAACAGGCACACTTGGCGTTCGGCATTATTGGACCTGCCGCCATTTGTGGCTGCGAGCCAGGGCTTCTCCAGGGCCGACTCAGGCTAAAGTGTTTCCATGTGGTCCTTTGACTCCTGGCTCCAAACGACAGCTCTCCAGCTACAGCCGCTGACACAAATGGCATTTCCACATGGCATAGCTTGGGGCCAAGAGGCCCCTGGTTCCAGCTGGTTCTGGACATCCTGGACACTGAGATGATGTTCTGCATGCCCCAGGTTTGCCCCTAGGGATGACATGTAAATACCAAGAGACCCTGTTTCATGAGGAGCATCAGGTCCTACTGACAAGTAGCAGAACAAATACATCCTAGAATTCCATAGACAAAAGAGAAATTTCAGTGGAGGGATTTAAAGCATAGAAAAGACTAGACTTTGGAGTCAGACAGCCAAAGTCTGCGCAGTTCTACCACTTACTAACTCTGTGACCCTGGGAAGACATCAACCCTTCCAGCCCCCAGTTTCTCCTATGTGTAAAACAAAAGGGTCACCCATCTCACAGAGTTCCAGGCAGAATGCATGTAAAGTACCCAACACAATACTGGGCTGACACCAAAGTCCCAGTGTTTGGAAGTTAGTTCTTTTCCACCCTTTCCTCTACTGCAACAAGCCTTCTATCTGATGGGCTTGCTGGGGCCTGGAGGGGAAGCTGGAAGGTAGATCAGACCCGCCCCCCTCCCAGAAACCAACTGATAACTGCAAGAGGAGCAGGAGACACCAAGGGAGGGGGTGTGAGTTCCTGTATCATAAATATGTTCCTGGGGAAGGAAGAGGTGGGAGGCGACAGCAAAGAAAGCGGCAAAAATATCTGACAGTGGTTTCAGAGGAGGAATAGAAAGTTGTAAACCATTGCAGCTGCTTCAACTGCCCTTCTGCATCCACGGCAATTAAGTAAGAAGGTCGTGAGATTGCGTCTGAGAGCCTAGGGGTGGCACCCAGAAAGGGTGAGGCTTGGGACTCAAGACCACACCCAGATTCTAGAAGAGCTCTGAGCTCAAACTGAACATCTTCTGGGAGGAGGAAGTGAAGATCCCAGCTTCTTTGCTTTCCTGACAGGGCAGGATCCCAGGGTAAGGCAGACAACTCTAAGGTCTCAATTTAGGTTCCTTTATTTCCCAACCTATAGAGCTTCACACAGCAGTCATTCATTTGTGAGGTCCTTGCGAAAACACTTCTCTCCCCATGGAGCTGAAGCGCTCAGCTGTCTTGAGAACCAGGTGTAGCAACAGGGGCCCAGTTCTCGCTGCAGCTACAGGAGCAGGAAGGACGTTTAGTCCTGGGCTGTTAAGGGATCCCGACTGGCATCGGTTCAGCCCCACATTGCCCCAGCATGCCAGGACATGGACCCAACTGTGGAACCTCATGCCAGGGCCATGCTCATCCTGATAAGCCTGCTTCCCTGGCCCTTAGTGGGACAAGTTTCTAGCTCAGGCTTTTCTTCGGCCTTTAAAAGCACATTCTTCTTGTCCTGGACAGGTCACGGAGCATCCTAGTAGGAACTTGATAATTTACACACGTTTATATGTCTCTGCTCTTATTTTCATTCGTATGAGGTGTTGAACTATTGAATGACTTGAATATATTTAAATACACAAGAATTGCACCTTCTCCGTTTTTCATTTGGGTTGGGGGATGGGGGTCATGCACGTTCCCACAGGTGTAACCCATATAGATAGGCTTATTTTCTCCAGTTATTTCCAGGATATTTTACCTAGACCCAGCTTGTCCTGTTGACTCACTGGCTACACACGATTGCATCACAACACATCTTAGTCTAGCCAACTGATGGGGAATTTAATTCATTACAGTTTAGATGGGCTATGTTTGAAGTAATACTATAAAGTATGCCTAAAATAGTATTTTTTGAGAAGCTCCCTAGAAATAGTCTCAGGTGCTACATGCTCAGATGAGAGTTTCGTGTGGATTCCCTGTGTGCTAGTCACAGATCAAGCACCTGATGTTTTACAGATGCAGCTCGTTAATCCATGTGTGGATTCAGCAGTTTGTTGCTCTGGTGCCCATTTTATGGATGGGAAAACTGAGGTAGGTAGTGTGGAGGGGACATTTGCCTAGAGGCAACCAACATGTCTCTGTGTGGTATTTATCAGGATGCCTCCTGCCTCCAAGTACCCTCTTGGTATAATGGGAGCAAAAGTGTCTGCCTAGGGTAATGAATGACTAATGATGGAAATTTTCCTGTGGTGGCACTATTATGAAAAGGGAGTTTGCTGCTTTGGCCTCTGAACTAACCCTGCAGATGGCCACTTCAGACTAAGACCAGGTTTGCCCTTCTCAAACTCTCCAGGGACCTCTATAAGAGAAGGGAGGATGCTTTTTGGATCTGTAAGCCCTTTGGAAGATGTGAAAATGGGGGCAGATCAGCCACATGAAGCGCTGGCTACAATGTGTAAACTCACCTCAGGGTGAGGCTAATCTCCCAGGTCAGGCCCTGGTGCCACCATCAGCCACTGCAGAAACGGAGGCTGGGGTGGTGTGAGTGTGTGTATGATGCTGTGTCAGTGGCCGATGACCACTGCGCTCTCAGGGCCAACCATGGGACCATTTTTTAGCACTCGTGTCTGCCCTGCAGCCACCTTGGTGCCATGTCCAGACTTCCCCAGATGTAAAGTAGCCACGTTACCAGGCTAAAGAGGGCTCTGGGATCACACAGGCGTCCCTGGCCCTAGTTGTGCTCCAGGCAGAGGTGCACAGGACTAATCAGAAACACCTGTGTACATGGAATTTCCTGCCCCAGTTCAGCCTTCATTTCCTCTGCCAGTAAAAACCTGAGGCATACAAAGGTGAAAGAAACCAGCCAGTCAATCACCCAGACGACGGCCACCAGGGCCGCAGAGACAGAACTTTCTAAATTAAATTTTAATTCCCACCCGATGGCCCGGCCGGCACAGTCATGATTCAAACTCTACGATAGGTCACCACAGCCAGGCAGACCTCAACCCAGGACCTTGCAGGAATTAACCTTACCTCCTGGCCAGCGGATGGTGATGTCTGCCTTGGCCATCAGGATGTAGAACAAGATCCTAAGAATGTAAAGGACCCCCTTTCTCTTCAGCTTCATTGTGCAGCTGCAAGGGCCCCTGAGCTGATTAGCTGCTCACTACTTCAGGCTGTTTGAATTATTAGGTGCTGGAGAGATCAGAGCCCGCCAGTGTCTCGGAGGCATTTAGCAAGACAACATCAAAGCTGGGGGGTGACCAGGTCCAAGCTGTAGGATAACAGTAAGAGCCTGAGGGTCTGGGCTCTGTCCTGGCCCAGCAGGTTTAGGTGAGGAGAGAGTCGTAAAAATGCTTCCATTTTCAGAACATTTTTCCAGAGTTTCCTACAGGTTAGGAGAGCCAGGACTTGGAGCCGATAAGGAGGCAATGAACTGCCCATTTCATGGTCTAACAAATGCAAGCTTCATCTGAGAGAGTGATTTGTGTGAATGCATAGCTGGGAGCAAGTCCATCCCTGGAGACTGAGTCATGGCCTCCACCTCCATCTCAGCCAGACATGGGAGGACCAGGGAGGTGGCCTTCAGAGCCCATTTCAAGGCCAAGAACCTGGGCTCAGGGGCCACTCAGTCTTGGGCTTAATGCCGGTTTGTGCCATTATGCAAGTTCATTTCTGCCAGCCTCCATCTTGTGGCCCCACAAAATGGAAAATAATGATAGCTCCTCCCTCATAAGTTTGTGACAAGGAACATATGAACAGGGGTGCTTTATGCTGAGGAATGTAACAAGCCAGGGGCCAAGTGAAGCAATCTTGGAGAGGAAGCTTCTGCTTCTCTGCCACAGTTGCCATGAGGATGGGAAGTAAAGACCTCCGTTCAGGAGGTCATGGCCTTCTTCTGGATACTGGAGACCCCACTTGTTGTTTAGTCTCATGCTCGGCGCCCCTTATGCCAAGACACATCTCCTCTGCATCCTGTCTGACCGGCCTCCTCACTGAAGGCCTCAAACCCAAACAGGTGCACGGGGGTGACTGGGGAGGGGGAGAACCAGCACCAGTCCCCTCTGTTCCCGGGGACACAGTGGACAGGGCTGAAGGCTGTGGACTGACATGCTAGCAGAATGTAGGAACCCTCCCCACCAGGAAGTAGAAAGTGTCCTGGGCCTTTAAAATATACCGCCTTAGTTTTTTAAGTGGCTTTTGATTTTTCAAATGATACATGCTCATTGCACTATACTACAAATACATAATGGCATGAATGACTTTCACCAACAATGCTGAACACAAGCCAGACAAATCTATGGTTTGATCTGGAAATGGGTTCTACTTGGGGGTGGTAGAGACTGGAAGTTGATACTGGAGGGGATTTGTCTTCAACTTAGTGCTGGCTATGGGGATATGTTCACTTAGTGAAAATCCACTGAGCCATCCACTCAGGATTTGTACATTTTTCTGTATGTAGGCCACATTCAATAATAAGATGACCTAGAATAAGCTATCAGGTCCATAGCAACATTTTGTACGCAAATACATAAATATAAAGTGGTCATCCTTATTGAGAAAATGTGCTTTTAAAGTAGAAAATTGGAAACATGTCACTTATTGTGCCATCCGGAGTTCATTCGTTTAATGTTTTAGTTTATTTCCTTCCCACTTTTTCCACGCATGATGTGTGAGTTTAATATATTTACTAATAACCATGTATTAAAATTATATGTTCAGCTTCTTAATGCTCTCTCATGAGCATTTTTGCATACATCTTTAATGACAGCTGAAAACCATCTGATGACTCTATCATATTGCCACCAAACAGACACATTATACTTTAACTAGTAATTCTTTGCCAGAGTTAGTTTTGCCCCTACCCTGAGGTATCTTACAACATCTGCTGGGGAGGAGAGGAGGAGGCCACTGCAGGTGGAGTCCCAGACAGGCTAGGTCTTGTTCACTTCCATTTCCTGAAGTAGTCCAAACCTTGTTCCTGGTTCAGGAATCACTGAAAATCAGTGACCCTCTTTCTCCCTTCTGTTTCCCTTCTGAAGATCAGCAGTACTTACATTTGAATTTCCAGCCTGGGATGTTCTCTGAGCTTTTCCCTGGATGGGACATATTCAGATAGCTTTTGAAAATAGATATAAGGGACTCAGGGAAATAGTGTAAACAGATCTCAAAATATACTTGCGTTACCAGGCAACAAAAAGATATGGCACAAATCTTAAATATCATCCCAGACAATGTTTCATAATTGTTCAGGGTCATTGTCCTTACTAATAATCTGCTTCTTTAAATGCAGGGAAAGACTTATCAAAAACAAAAACAAGGGGCTGGGGATTTTTGCCGCTTGCCTTGCAAGCACAAGGGACCAAATTCAATCCCTGTACCAAAAAAAAAAAAAAAAAAAAAAAAAAAAAAAAAAAAAAAAAAAAAAAAATAACCCAAGTCAGAAAATTGTGTCAATTTCTGGGTGCAGGACAGGAGAGATAAGACCATGTAGAAGCACAAACTTGACCCAGGCATGGTACAGTAAGGTACAGGGAAGATAGCATGGCTCTCTTTCTCTACAAAGTAGTTAGGCCCTAAAGCTGCTTCCTGCCTTGGCCTTTGCGAGATCTAGAAGAGGAGCTTGGCTGCGGTAATGAAGGCTGGAGAAAGAAGCCAGACAGGGCTCCCAGGGCTCCAGAGATGGTCAGATGTCACAGGAAGGCCCCACATTTCAGGGTTGGTTGAAGTGTCCCTACTAGTCCTTTCATCCCAAGATTCAGCCTAGATGAGCCCCATTCTGACTCATCTGGGGCTCAGCAAGTTCCTGGTCCCACGCAAAGGGTGGCTGATCTTCCTGCTTTTCACTGTGTGAAGTACAAGAATGTTCTGCTTTCGGGAACAGCTTTGATGGCAGCAAGCATTTCTCTTCCATTTTCTAGTTTTGCAGAAGAAAACCAGTTGTCATGGCTTATAAATGTCTGTATTTCTAAAGCAGGCCCATGGATTATCTAGTCAGAGACACCGAATAAATGCTTCTCCCAGGAATGTACATTTCACCAAGCTTTTCATGTTATACTTTTTATTATGATAAAATAGATATAGCATAACTATGCCATTTAAGCAATTTTTAAATGTCCAATTTAGTGTAACTACATTTACACCATTGTACGAGCATCCAAAATTGTTTCCAAAATTCCAGAATTGTTCATCATCCCAAACTAAAACACCGTACCAATTAAGCAACAACTCCATATTACCCCTGCCCCCAGTCCCTAGCAACTTCTAATTTTCTATGAATTCACCTATTCTAGATGTTTCATGTAAATGGAATCATACAATTTGTGGGTCTTTTTTGTTTGTCTTATTTCACTAAGTAAAAAATTTTAAGATTAATTAATCTGTGTTGAGTGTATCAGAAATTCGTTTCTTCTTATGGCTCAATAATGTTCCATTGTGTGCATGTACCACATTTTGTTTTATCCCCTTTTCTCTATCTAAGGAAATATAGAGTCTTTCTATCTTTTGGCAACTGTGAACAATGGTGCTATGAACATGGGTGTACAAGTTACCCGACGTCCTTGCTTTCAATTTTTCAAAAGCAAAAATGAAACAAAATTTCTGGATTCTACAGTAACTATGTTTGACTTCTTGAGGAACCACCATACTATTTTCCATAGCACCTACACTTACAATGCACACATGGGCCCCGATTTATCCACATTTTCATCAATGTTTGCTATTTTTCCTTTTTTAAAAATTGGACTCATCTTCGTCAGTGTAGAGTGGTATATCACGGCTTTCTTCAGGTGATTCTCATGCACACTAAAGTGGGAGAATACTGTTGTATACAAGAGAGGCAAAATATTCAACAGGTAGAGATACAGACTCAGGATAAAGGGAAGGGAATTAAAATTTTTATTAACATGTATTAATTGTACCTGTTAATGGGGTTCCATGTGACATTTCCATACATGCATATAGTGTGCACTGATCAAATCCAACCATTTTCCACCTTCCCCCAAACCCACATACTTCCCAACTTCTACAAATAACTGTTTTACTTTTGAGCTTCTTGTTTTACCTTCTATATATGAGCAAGAACATGCAGTACTTGTCATATTGTATCTGGCTCGTGTCACTCAACATAATGTCCTCTAGTTCCATCCATTTTGCTAAAAATAATAGGACTTCATTCTTCTTAATGGCTGAATAGTAGTATATATTTACTACATTTTCTTTATCTATTTATCTGTTGATGTGCACCTAAACTGATTCCATATCTTAGCTATTGTGAATAGTACCATAATAAATATGGATGCAATGGCTATCTCAGATATCTCTTTGGTACACTACCTGCTTTTCCTTTTGGTACATATTAGCCAGGAATGGGATAGCTACCATATGGTAGATCTAGTTTTTTTTAATTAATTGAGTTTATTGGTACATTAAAGGTATACAGTACAATTACATTCGTTATTGGGATCTTGTACCTTTACATGACAGGTCTTAGTTCTCATTTTTCCCCCTTGTCTGTGCCCTCCCTTCACGCCCTCCTCCCCTCCCCATTTACAAACACTTTATTTCCATTTTTTCATTTTTTCATATTTTTTTCTTTTCCCTTATTACCTTTCCCTACCCTTCCCATTTTCCCTACACCTATAGTCCTTTTATTCCTATTTCATATGGTCACTTATATCATTAGGATCTTATGTACTATTATAGTTTTTCACACCAGAAAAACTATTCGGTATTTACACATGTGTGACTTATTTATTTCACTTAGGAGTATATCCTCAATATGTATCTATTTTCCTATGAATGAATCTAATTTCTCATTATTTATCGCTGAGTAGTATTCCATTTTATAGAAAAACCACATTTTCTTTATCCAGTTTCCAACTGATGGGCAGATGGGCTGTTTCCAAGTTTTAGCTATTACAAACTGTGCCTCTATAAACATGGGTGTGCATATATCACTGTGGTATGATTCTTTTAATTCTTTTGGAAAGATACCCAGCAGAAGGATGGCTGGGTCAAATGGAACCTCTAGTCCCAGCTCTTTGAGGTGTCTCCATATTGATTTCCATAGTGGCTGCACTGGTCTGCACTCCCACCAACAATGAAGAAGGGTTCCTTTCTCCCCACAACCCTGACAACATTTGTTGTTGATCAATTTCTTGATAGCAGCCATTCTTTGTGGAGGTGGAATCTCAGTGTTGTTTTCATCTGCATCTCTCGAATGACCAGTGGTGTGGAACATTTTCTCATATATTTACTTGCTGCTTTTACTTCTTTGTCTGAGAAATGTCTGTTCATTTCAGATGCCCATTTATGAATTGGGTCTTTATATTTGGGGGGGCTGATTGTTTTGAGTTCTTTATATATTCTCAATAGTAGTCCTTTGTCTGAGGAGCAGCTGGTTAAAAGTTTTTCCCACATTGTAGGTTGTCTCTTAGTTCTGTTGATGGTTTCTTTTGCAGTGCAGAAGCTTTTTAATAAGATGAGATCCCACTTGTTGATTCTTTGTGCTAGTTCCCGTGCTACTGAGCATTTGTTCAAAAAGTCTTTTCCTGTGCCAATGTCTTCAAGAGTTCTGCCTAATTTAGCTTCCAGCAAGTTTAGTGTTTCTGTTTTAATGTTTAGATCCTTAATCCACTTGGATTTTAATTTAGTGCATGGTGAAAGAAAAGGGTCCAGTTTTAATCTGTGGCAGGTTGAAATCCAGTTTTTCCAACACCATTTATTAAAGAGGCTATCTTTCCTCCACTGAGGATGGTCAGCTCCTTTGTCAAAGATGACATAGCTGAGTACATCTGGAGTTGTTTTTGCGTCTTCCAATTTGTTCCCCTGATCCTCAGATCTGTTTCTTTGCCAATACCATGCTGTTTTTATCACAGTGGCTTTGTAGTATAGTTTCAAATTGGGAATTGTTATACCTGCTGCCATGTCTCTGTTGTCTAGGATGGCTTTTGCTATTCTAGGTCTCTTCTGATTCCAAATGAATTTTTGGATTCCTTTTTCTAGTTCTGTGTAATATAGTGTTGGAATTTCGATTGGAATTGCATTGAATCTGTATAGCAGTTGTGGAAGTATGGCCATTTTCACTATGTTGATTCTTCCTACCCAGGAGCAGGGGATGGGGATATCTTTCCATTTTCTTATATCCTCTTCGATCTCTTCTTTCAGAGTGCTGTAGTTTTCAGTGTAGAGGTCTTTCGCTTCTTTTGTTAGATTGATTCCTAGATACTTCATTTTTTTGGATGCTATTGTGAAAGGAATTATTTCCCTAATTTCTCTCTCAGTGAGTCTGTTATTTGTGTACAAGAAGGCTATTGATTTTTGGGTGTTGACCTTGTATCCAGCTACTCTGCTAAAAGTGTCAATTAAGTCTAGAAGTCTAGGTTTTGTTTTTGAGGAACCACTATACTATTCTCTGTAATAGGGCTGTACTAATTTACATTACTACAAAGAGTAATGCTTTATGCTGGTCATGATGGCACTTAACTATAATCTCAACTGGTAGGTAGCTGAGATCAGACTGGGAAATTTAGTGGGATTCTCTCCCAAATTAAAAGTGAAAAGGGGCCAAGGATTTATCTCAGTGGTTCCTCTCCCTGCCTCACAAGGCAAGGACCTGAGTTTGATCTCCTGTAAAAAAAAAAAAAAAAAAAAAAAAAAAAAAAAAAAAAAAAAGCTAAAAGGACTGGGAATGTAATTCAGTGCTAGAGAGCCCCTGGGTTTAATCTCAAGTACAGAAAAAAAAATAAAGTCCTTTTTCTCCACATGTTTTCCAGCATTTGTTATTTTTGGCTTTTTAATAATAATTATCTTAATGGGAAAGATGGTGTTTATTATTACTTTCATTTGTATTTCCACGATGGCTGATGACATTGACCAGTTTTCATATATTTATTGGCCATTTGTATATCTTAATTTGAAGTATCTATTCAGATCATTTACCCATTTTTAATTGGTTTACTCATTGAGTGTTTGAGTTCTTTATATATTTTGGATGTTAACCCTCTGTCAGGTGAGTAGCTGGAAAATATTTTCTCCAATTCCATAGGTTGGCTCTTCACTCTGTTGTTTTCCTTGTTGCACAGATGATATTGAGTATTCAGTATCCAATGAAGCCTACTTCCTGGTCCTGAGGCAAATTTGAAGAGTTTTGAGGTTGCCAAGCCTGGGCTTGGATCTGAGCAGACTGGGCAAGCAACTAGAATGAGCTGGGTAGTGGGGAAGTGCTGGTGATAACAGAGGTGTAGAAGCTGGAGACAAGGGGGGTCTCCTCTCATTATGCTTTTGCCAGTGGAAGAAAATGAGTCCAAGCATCTCTCCAGGATCTAAAGATTTTGTGAGTTGGCTTTGTGCAATAACTTTGCTTTTTGGAAAAAATATAGTGAGAATGCATACAGGAAAAAGTGCCAGCCAACTTTTAAAAGGAAACTTGTGAGTTGAAGTGGGTAGAGAGCTCTTCTGCCTTCCCAGGGTCTATGGTCAGTGGTTAATGGCTGAGATACCGGATTTTGTTTCCACCCTGACAGACACCAAATCAGAAGACTTTTCTCTAAAATACTAGTACAGCTTGAGTGAAAATCTGCCCCTCATGCCCCTCTACCATCAGCCTAGGAAGCTATTTCCCATTAGTTATGGAGGTTCAGATGGTCTGGGAAGGGTTTGATGGGGCCTAGAGCTGATCCCAGAGCTGCAGTAGAGGATGTCCTCTCCCAAATGTTAAATCATACCACAGACACCCTTAGTGTTTTAGGTGTAATTGTTCTTATTCAGCTGTGCTGGAACAATGAGTGTGACAGAGCTCAGTGGATAGGAACACTCTCCATGGGACTTATAAGAGCGACAGTTGAGAGATCGAATAACCTTTTTGCTCCCGGTGGAACAGGCCTGGACTCCATCAGGAGGATACACCCAGCCAGTCAGGATGTAGCTTTGGTGCAGACAGCAGGGCAATGAGGCAAGCAATAAAAAGGCCTAATCTCTTAAGGCAACATGAGTTGTTGGCAGAACATAAGGAGAAAGCAACATATGCCAAGGATCATTTTCTTCTTGTTATAGCTGACTGCTGACTGCTTGGAAAAACCAAAGTGGGAAAAGTCCTGCTAACACTGGTGGGCAGCAAGATGCAATATATAGGAATGGTTCCCTCAAATTTTAAAAGCTAAGCAGTCTTATTGTAATTATTAGTGACTACCACTGACTGAGTGCTTCTTTTGCAACAGGTATTTTATATTTAATTGCTTGCCTAATCCTCATGATCCTAAAAAATTAGCAGTATTATGACCATGGGTCACATGTCTAGGTCAAAAAGCATAAAACATTGGAGATATTGTCAGCAAAGGAAATTTTCTTACAGGAAACTGAATATTTATAAGCTTATAGTAAGGGCTGGAGGATTATATATATGGGCATGACAATGAACTCTAACATGTAAGGATGTATTCTTATATTTAAGGACATATGGCTTAGATAACCTAGATAGTTAAGATAGCTGCCAGCATAGCTACAGTCACAACTACTTCTTCCACCGTTGGTAGCTATCTTCTTTGCTGCTTCTAAACTCATCACAACCAAACTTTCCTGCAACCTTGGCAGGAAGAAGACCTCCCTCGGCTCTACCTTCCAAACCTCCCATAAGAACAACAGACAAAAAGAATTTACTTCCAGACAGAATCCTAGCTGCAAGGGAGTCTTGGGAGCTTCCCCCATATGTCCAAAGAAAGAGGGTGAATTGAGAATAAGAATTTTTTGTATCTCTACTTTTCTACTGAATCTAGACAGGTCACTGCAAAAGGTCACAAAGTCAATAGTGGAGCCATTATGTGAGCCCATTTTACAGGACTCTGAAGCTTGTTCTTATTCTCTGATTTCTGGGGCGTTTAAGATAAAAAGTTCTCAAATACTAAAAATTATTTTTTGGGATATTATTCAATATTGGATTACACTATAAGTAGATTACTCTGAATTTTACAGAGATCCTGACTCTGACAATTATGAGAGCTGAATTGTTCTGGTTTTAGGGCACAATTTTAGGGAAGTGGGTAAATAGAAACATGATAAAGGAAAATAAAAGTGACTGATTAGATTTACCTGCAGAGCAAACCTGTTTTCCCCTAGGTCTCTCTGCAGGCTACAAGTTCATTGTCCCATGCCACAGGCAGCCTGGATATATCCTTATGGTATCATCACTGAAGGGTGAGCATGAGCAATACTCCCAGCTAGCACTCACTGACATTTGAGCCAGGCACCACACTAAGTATATTACATAGATTGGTGCATTTCATTTGCACAAAAACTTAAGAGATAGACAGTCATCTCCTTTGAGTTTCTCTGAGTGAGCCTCAGAGAGGTTAAATAACTTTATCTCACAGTCTGTCTGTGGTAAAGCTAGAGTTGGTATCCAAGTCTGAATGAGCCTATATTCCAAAAGTCTTAACCCACGGCCAAGTGTGTATCTCCTTCACTCTATGAGTACTGGCATCTCTCACAGTACACAACAAATTGGATTCATCTGAAAAGACTTACCACCACCAGAGTAGAAACCGCTTGTGGCACAGGGGGTGACCAAGTCTCCACCAGCAGTGGAGCCTGCTCCAGCAGACCTGGGAGCCACTTAGGGCCAGGGTGTCTCTCTACACAGGCAATCCTTTCTAGGCCCATCATGCAGGACCCGCACTGAACTACATCCTGAGGGACCTGGGAAAAGTCTTAACATCTCATTGCTCCAACTTGTTATGGTTTGTGTCTATATGCCCTCCCAAAGCACATGTAGTTATAGGTAGGGCTTTTTCAGAGCTTGCTGGATCTACGGTGTGTGGTGCTGGGATTAAGAGTGTATGATTACCAAACAGCTCTACTGATTGGTTTGGCATATTTCTGGATAAGATTAAGGATGTTCCACCCAGGGTGTGTGTGCTACCCTCCCAAGGGCAGGTAGCTTGGATACAATATAAGGGGCAGAAAGAGGGTCCCTGCTTGTCACTGGTCTCTTCTGGCTCGCTAGCTTGGTGTCTTCTGCCTTCTGCTTTCTGCCTGCCATGAGCTCTTTCTCTTCAGTGAATCACCTGTCTTGCCATCCTGCCTTGGAGCCAGTTGCTGATTATGGACTGAAGCCTCTACAAACTGTGAGCCAAAATAAACCTTTCCTCCTTTAACTTGGGGTATTTTGTCTCAGCAAGAACAAAAGTAACTAAGACACAGCTCAAGAATTATTAATGGCTTGCTAGTCCAACCAGCCATTGTACACGCAGAGAACCAGAGATTCTAAGAGAGGAAATAACCTGCCAAAGGTAATTGTGATGGCTGGATTCAGGGAGGGTAGAACTCAGGTCTCTTCATTCCCGGTTCAACTTTAAAAGAAGAGGCACTGGAGCTGAAATTATGTGTTAACAACTTAATGCCCCCTACCGCCACCAAAAACTCCTTCACTCTCCCTATATGTGTGCAAGCTTCTAAGCTATGGGTAAGGTCTATTTCTTGAGCTGAATGGTATTGACCAGGCTATACTGACCATTTGAACATTCATTAAGTTCAATACTTATTTTTGCATTTTTCTATTTTAAGTTTAAGTAAAAAGCTCACTTAAAAATAATGTTTTGGGGCTGGGGATTTAGCTCAGTGGTTCAGTGGCCTGCCTTGCAAGTGCAAGGTCCTGAGTTCAATCCCCAGTACCAAAAAAAATGTTTGTACAGCCAGGCGTGGTGGCACACTCCTGTAACCCTAGCACTCAGGAGGCTGAGGAAGGAGGGTTGCTGTGGTTTCGAGACCAGCCTGGGCTACATATTGAGCCCCAGGTCAGTGTCAACTACATGGTGAGATCCTGTCTCAAAAATCCAAAAACATTAAAAAAATAAAAATAATGTTTCCTAGGGCCAGGGATTTAGTTCAGTGGTGCTGCCACCTACCTCTCAAGTGCAAGGACCCAAGTTTGATCCCCAGTACCAAAACAACAACAACAACAACAATAAAAATAATAATAATAATGTTTGCTAGAGTTCCCACAAGACCCAAAAGATACTCCACATTTTAATTGAAATATATCTTCCTTTTAAGTTAAGAGGATGAACAACTGTAGGATTCAGTACTTCTGTCAACTCAGGATTTGTATCAGTCAGCTTCTTTGTTGCAGGGATGAAATGCCTGATGCACCCTACTTAAAGGAGGAGAGAATTATTTTGGCTCAGGTCCCAGAGGTCTGCAGTCCATGGTCTGATGGCTGCAAGGCAGAAAGGGCATGTCAGCAGGATCTGGTGGAGGAAGGCTGCTTAACTCATGGCAGCCAGGAAGCAGAGGAACTAATCCAGAGCAAGAGCTATACCCCTTAAAGACGCACCCTAGAGACTCCCCTCTTCCATCAAGGCCCTACCTCCTAATAGCACATTCAGATATGAACTCATCAATGGATTGACCTACTGGTCCATATAGGGTGCCCACGATCCAATCACCTTCCAAAAGGTCCATCACTGAACATAAAATTATGGCTTTTGGGGCACATTTGAGATCTAAACCGTAACAGAGCTTAAGAAAACTAAAAAGTTGAAAGGGCCAAGAGTATTTGAGGGTTTCTTGCAAGAAACCAAAATTTTGCTTTTACTTTGCCATTAGAAGGCAGACACACACATGCTCATGCACGCGCACTCGCACACACACGCTCACACACACACACTCACACACACACACACACACACACACACACACACATGCAACCTGTGGCAGAGAGTCAATGGCTGTACACAAAGTGTACCTTTTTCCTTCTGAACAACTAGTGGGACTACATTTCCCAGCCTGCCTTGCTGGTAGGTGCAGCCACATGAATGAATTCTAGTCGATGGAATGCCTAACATGAACATAAGGGTTGGATGCAAATTCTAAATCTGGCTCATAAACACTCTTATATACAATCCTTGATTATATTTTTTTAATCTAGTGGGAAAGTTCTCTGAGGGCCTAGAAGAAGGTAGAGCCATAAATGAAAAGAGCCTGGATTCCTGTGACATCACGTAAAAGAAAGCCATCTGACTTGGAAAACCTATAATGGGACAATGTACAGGCAAGAAATAAGCTTTATTGTTGAAAATACTGAAATGCATAGCTTACTTGTTACAGAAGTTAGCCTACTCTGAATAACACAAGAGCCATTTTGAAATCAGGCAAATCTTATTCTCCAAATTACTCTCACCTTCTCAATTGAGATGCCGCCCCAAACTATTATAATAATCTGAGAAGCCAGATGGCCTCTTGCCCGTTACTTATTGGTTTTTAAATCAGAAACCATCCTAAAAAGAACAAATCACCAACTCCCCAGGTCATAAAGAGAGCCAATAATATGTTATAATATGTGACAGTTGGCAGTCCTTTCTTTATTTGTTTAAATTGTTTTCTCTCCTCTCCTTTTGGTAAAGAGCTCAGAACAGCAGTATTCTGGACCCACCAGTCCAGTTCAGTACCGGTAACATTTCTGTACCACCAGAGGGCAATACTATGTAATAGCTGATGCACATAATCGCTTCAAATAATCACAAAGGGAGAATGGAACGAAACATTTGTACATAGCAGAAGGAGGCAGGCACCAAAATTGTGGCAAGGTCCTCGGGTAGTGGCAGGAGGAAAGCAAGGGAAATTCCTTTGACAGCTGCTTCCCAATTCCATCTCCCTTGCAATTGCCCCAAGGCTGAGCTCTGCCTATATTCTTTCTGTGTCTATAAAAGCTTTCATATGAAAGATGCAGCTGCATGAGGCAAAGAAAAACTGTGCTAAAACTATTTGCCACCAAAACATCTAAACATGTAGAGCTGTTAGAAAACGGAAACAGAGAGGTGCACACAGCAGCAGAATTCACTTTGTTCTCTGTTGGGCCTGGGGCCTGCAAGCATTTGTAAGAAAACAGCAGTTTCTCCAGCATTACTCTGTGGTTTCCTATTAAAACCAAGGGTTGTAAGTTTCTGCTTCCTGGAATGGAAGCTAGCTCTTTTCTAAATTAAGTCCCTAGCCAAAAGTAAGTAGAAAAAAAAGAGACAAAAATATACCTTTTAATACATATGACAGCATTAAAGAGTAACCAAGGATTTATAGAAGAAAGATATAGAAGAATGGGAATCTGGAAATCTGAGTCTGATATTTTGCAGCTCTTTTCTCCTCAAGATATATTGTTTGGTCAATTTTCTGATTGAAAAGGTGATCAAATTCAGTAGGTGAGAACCTGAGCACCTTTGACAATGTCTCACTGGGTTGGAATTCAAGACCCACCAATCAGGAGATTTGATAAGCAGTTCAGCATTTTGGTTGAAATCTCAGGTACAACAATCCAAGAATAAGATAATTTTAGCCCAGGTTTCCTATAAGATAAAGCCCAAGGCAAAAGCTTGGAAATATAATAGCAGGGATGCTGGAAATAGGCAGAAAGGGGAGCAAGGCAGAGAAAGGAAAACATACATAAGGAAGAATAGTACTGAACTTTTCAACAAGCACAGCTGATTGGCTGGCTTAATGGGAAGTGAGACCATGTCTCTCAGTAGCCCTTCCAAGCTGTGTAGGTTGAAGATTTACCTGTCACTGATTCCCGCCTCTTATTCCCTAGAGTAAAAGTTGACTCCAGAGAATTAACTTCCACATTTTCAGATTGTCCCTGAATCTCTCCAGCAGCTTCAATGCACATATATCTCACACCCTTTATATCAGCTGAGCATAGATGTTACAGAAAAAAGCAGACTCTTCACAGCAGACTCACCTGTCAGAATAATGCTGAGTTGAAGACTTTGTGCAAGGTCAGTAACCCTGGTGTTCGCTAGAGCTGAACAAGGGACAAACAGCCCTGGAGATAGGTACACTCATAGGATCGAAAAAAAGAATACAAAAGATAGCTGATATAATGAGCAAACCAGAAATAAACCAGCTGTAGCAAGATCTAACTCCAAATTTGAATCATTTGAACTTCAGCTGGATTCTGGAATTCTGCCTTGGAAAGGCAGACTAAGGTCAAGCAGCGAGCAACTTTTTTTAGGCACAAAATTTAAGAGGGCGCCCCCTAAAAAGTTAGTAATCAAGGGAAGTAATATAAAATTGCAATTTTTTTTTTTTTGTTGTTTAGACAGGGTCCCATTATGTAGTTCAGGCTAGCTTTGAACTCACAGCAATCCCCCTGTCTCAGCTCCTGAGTGCCAAGACTATGGATGTGCACCACCATTCCTTGCTGAAATATTTTCAAAAATCCAAATTAATCAAAGTATTCATGATGAAGAGATATACAAATTTGAAAACAATGATACTTTGATTAAAAACTGAAAGACTGAAAGTCAAAAGACATAGCCCAGAAATATGGTACTTTGCTCATTTCCTCCAGAGGCATAGGCTAACAGTTCTAATGCTGTTTTAAATAGGTGATAGGATCAAACAAATAAGTAAATGGAATGGGAGCCAGGTATACAATGGTAAATAAGTAAATGATGGGAGCCAGGTGTCTCACTGCTAGAGTGAGTTTTAGATCTGCAAAGTTGGAAGGATGGACTAAACTGCATGGTATTAGGTTAGTCTTGAAACATTAGTATGAACTCATGATTAGCTTACTATAGATACAGAAATAGTTACAGAAATGAATTGTTATACATTGTATATGCATATTTATATTTTCTAGCTCTGCGATAGCTTGGAAGCAATGATGGTCCCTAGCAATGAAGATATCCAGTGTCCAGATTTGGTTCCTAGTAAAAGGAATAAGGGACCCTTGGAGAAATGCCTGATTGAATGGCAAGGGCAGAGACAATATAAGATGAGCCTGAAGTTCTATACCAAGGCTGATTCCTCAGTTGTTACAAATATACCGTGACAATATAAATTGTTCACAGTGGAAGAAATTGACCACAAGATATATGGAAGTCTTTGCACTACCTTTGCAACTTTTCTGTAAATCGAAAATATTCTACAATAAAAATTTTATTCTTTATAAAGGCCAATCCAAATGACTTTCACAACTGAAAACAAATAGTAATGTCTTAGGATATTATAAGTATATGTCTAATATTATTTATAGTTAAATAATAGACATATTAAATATTATGTATATAAACACAATCATATAATTGTTATAGTACAAATAATTAAGATATGCAACAATAAGAGCACAAAAAGAGAGAGTAAATGGAGCTAGAATTTTCTAAAACCATTGCATTATCTGGGAAATTATAAACAAGTAATCACCCAAATAGATTTTTAAAAACTAGAAATACTTATTGTAATCTCTGTGTAGCTTAACAACTAATACAGAAGAAAAATAGGTTAGTAAAAATAATACATAATAGTGTAAAAATGAAATGGAACATGAGACAGGATAAATAAATAGCAAGTTATAGCACTTAAATCCAAATGTCACTTTTAAATGGGAAAAAAAATGAGTTGAGGGAATAGTTCAGTGGTAGCATATGAGACCCTGGATTTGATCCTCATTACTGCAGAGTAAGTGAAAAATTTCCCAATTACTAGTGCATGCTAGGCTAGACTTAGAAACAACAACAGCAACAATGAAATGCTGCTTTACATATATCCTTTAACTATAAGGGTACATAAACAATAATGAAACAAACACTAATAAAAAAACTTGGTATATCTAAGGGGATTTCAAAACAAGACAATACTAGAGACAAAGAGGACTAATATAGGTCCATATGATCAATCTACCACAAATACAGAATAATTCCAAATGTGTATTCATTTAATAACAGAAGCTCCAGATAAAAAGCAAAATTTGACCAAACTAAAAAGAAAAGAGCAAATCTACAATAACTGCAGGGTATCTTATTACACTTCTCTCAGCAATTGATAGAAAAAGTGAGAAAAAAATAATGACCTCGTTAACATACATAGAATAGTCCTCTCTCCAGTGAACGAATGAATATACATTGCATTCTTTTCAAGTACAAATGAACATTTGCCAAAATTGAACATATGTTGAGCCATAAGGCAAATTTAACAAATTTTAAAGAACTAAAATCATACTGAAGATATTTTCAACCCACAATGGGATTAAGGTAGAAGTCAATAGCAATAAAATCACTAGGAATTTCTCTCAAATGTTTAGAAATTAAGTAAATCTTGGGCCAAAAAGGAAATAACAACAGAAAGGAGAAAGAAATTAAATACTACTAAAAGTACAGTGTATTAAAACTTATAGGATCCAATAAATCTAGAACATCAATATCTTGGAACTTGTGTAAGGAAGAAGAGGAAAGAGTTTCCATTTCCAAGAAGTTAGAATTATAGTAGCAAATTAATCTCAAGTTTCTGCTTCCAGGTAGGAAAAAAAAAAAAAAAAACATTTGTGGCAAGGCAATGCTCCCACTAAAATAACCTCGAAACATAAGACAACCTACAAAATGCATCAGACAACTGCATAGACAACAGAGGTTAAAGGACATAAAATTCCATTGAGGGGAAACCTTTCATGGCCAAGCTGAAGATTTGCATGTATTCTCAGTTTAATTGCAGATTCTGGGCACAAGCCATAGTTGAGTCTAGATTAGGCCCTGGCAGATGGGGCTTCCCAGAGCAAAGTCTCAGAACTTTAGGAAATAGCATGGTACTGAAATGACACAGTTGGGAATTTGAGGGATCTCAAATGCAGGGCTGGTTCCCTCTCTAAGACCTTACCCGAACTCTCAAACTGGAGAAGGTCAGGAGGCTAAATGTTTAATGCAAGTCTTAGAAAAGCTAAGGAGAATTTTCTAGTCTCAAGATGCTTAGTTGATAAAAATCTGCTAGGGAATAAGGGATGAGTTAAAGTTAAAAGCCTTAGGAATCACAGGACTCAACTCTGACAATCTCCCATTTCCTGTCTTGAAAACTCCAGCGGTCTTGCTATATGTAGGGTCCTGGAATCTATACTTGATCCCTGGCAGAAGGCTGCTGCTACAGGGCCAAGAAAGTAGCTCAAGAGTGTTTGGAGAACCTCAAATATATCTCACTTCTCCCTTTCCACACCACTGCAAAATTCTAAAAGTACTCAGGATAAGAGGCTAAAACTTTAAGCAAGATACCTCTCAAAGACCATGTAAAACGTTATCGATTCTTTGGTTTCTGAGGGAAAAAGATGACTCACCAATATCTCCATCAAAAATTCTAAAGGACCACAACCTAAGAACAGGGACAAACCAGAGGTCAAGTGCATTGAACTTAGTGTGGACCATGGCTACATCTGAATGGTATAAGGACTGGACTGTAGCAAATGCTATGAATGAATGACCTAGTCAGATTCCTTGGGGCTATACCATTGTAGGGCAACAAAGACCTAACTTTCAACAATTTGGTGAATTTCTGTGGATGCAGGAGATTGTGCTGTGACAGTAGGCCAGATGGGCTAGAGAATGAAAAGAAAATAAATTATTAATGGGAATTAGTAAATAAATATCTCAGCTCCTTCATCCCTCAGATGGATAAGCTCTACAGTATGTATTCTACAGTGATCCATAACCTCCTTACTCAAAGTAGTAACTTGCTGATAATGTATTTTTTAGTGACTGTTTGACTTTTCTGTCTCACTTCTTCATCACATTATTGATGTTTTCTGGGATCACATTTTAAATAAGTGAATTGCTCTTAAATCCTATTTCAAGGTCCATTTTTGGAGGGTCCTAAAGTAAGAAAGCAGAAGATAGAATCAGTAAGCTGGAAGGCAGATTAATAGGAAATATTCAAGCTGAATCACAGAGAAAGATTGGGGTAGAGACCCAGGTCTTCACGTAAGAACCCTGAAGAATACAGTCAAATGGGGATCAAATGGATGCACCTCAAGAACATACACTTAAGTGAAATTGAACACACATGTAAATATCACAGTGTCTCTCTGGTGTGAGAAACTGAAAGTGAAAATAAGGATCAAAAAGAATAATAAATATTGTGAAATAGGAAGAAATTGTTCAAAATTATACAAAATGTAACATACTTTGTCAATATTTAAATGTTTTATGTAAAGAAAGGTATAGTATTATTAGGAAATGAGCTTAGAGATAGATTAGTAAATGAAAATATATTCTTTTTTTTTGTTTTTTTGTTTTTTTGATACCAGGGATTGAACTCGGAACTTTGCACTTGTGAGGCAGGTGGCAGCACCACTGAGCTAAATCCCTGGCAAAAATATAATCTTTTAAGATAATAATACACAGTGTATTTACTATGGTTATTCTCTAACAATTTTTGTTATGAAAATTACTTTTCATGGAATGGCTTTTATATTTTCTTTATTAATATCTATTTGTAATAAATTAAAATAAAATTTTAAATAAACTTAGAAGTTTAAAAAATAAAAAAATACAGTCAAAAGGCTAACATGTGTATAAAGTTAAAAAGAGAAGGAGAATGAGGCAAAAGAATTTTAAAGGAAATAATGACTAAGAATTTTATAAACTTTATGAAATGCATCAAACCACACACTATATTTTAGGACAAGAAAATATGTCTTCTTTATTCATCAACACACTTTCACATTTTATAATTTTCTTAATAAAATATTTTCATTTTCCTTATATAATGAAATATTTCCTATTATGTCATACCAAACCCTAATTCTAAAGCTATTGAACTAAATGTTTTCTCATTCACTAGGTGTAGTATTTTTTATTTACAAATAAGCAAAACACATAGAGAATGTTACTTAATTTAGTATAGCATTAACCTAAGATTTTATATTTCTCCACAGTTTTTTAAGTGAAGGACATTTTATTTATAAATGCTTATCCCATTTATATTTGCCTAATTTATTCATTTTTTCAATTAAGTTTATTGGTACATTTTAGGTATATAATACAGTTATATTCATTATTAGCATCTTGTACCTTTACATGATGTATCTTGATTATTTTTTTCCCCATTCCTCTACCCTCCCTTCACCCCCTCCACCCTTCCCTATTTACAAAGACTTTGTTTCAAATTTTTTCCTTTTCTCATATTTTTTCTTTTCCCTCTTGCCTTTTCCCTACCCCTCCCACTTCCTCTACTCCTTTAGACACTTTCTTCCTATTTCACAATATCAATTATACATTTTGAACCATATTTACACTTTTAGTCTTTCACACCAAAGAAACTATTCAGTATTTACACATATGTGTCCTATTTATTTCACTTAAGAGTATGCCCTAAATATGCATCCACTTAGCTATAAACGTCTCTAGTTTCTCCTTCTTTATGGCTGAGTAGTACTCCAATTTATTTAAAAAACACATCTTCTTTATCCATTCTCCAGTTGATGAGCAATTGGGCTTTTTCCAAGTTTTAGTTATTACAAACTGTGCTGCTATAAACATGGGTAAGCATACATCACTGTGGTATGATCCTTTTAATTCTTTTGGGAAGATACCCAGCAGAGGGATAGCTGGGTCAAATGAGACTTCTAATCCTAGTTGTTTGAGGTTTCTCCATACTGCTTTCCACAGTGGTTGTACCATTCCACAGACTTAAGAAATGTAGTAAAACTCAAAAAAGACAAATAAAAAAGTCATATTTAATGACATTATTATAAAACCATTGAAAAACAAAGAGGAACCATGAAAGTAGACGTAGGAAATAGATATATCACCCTCAAAAGAGCATTAGTGAGATAGATGAAACAGGAAAAACAAAGGAGCAATTCACTTTCAAATTCTCCCTACTTGTCCAGAGTAGCTGTCACCTTCTTTTCTTCCTTTCCAATTTTCAAATAAATTGTCTTTACTTAAAAAAGATAATAGAATTATATGTTTGAAGTGGTAAATGCAAATAGTTACCAAACAAATAGACTCTACAGTACAAGTGAAAATATTCTTTAAAAACAAACATGAAGGGATCTGGCCTCTGGTCAAACTAATCCTCTTGCAGATAACAATCTTTGAAATCTAGAAGAATTTCATATACTAGTATTATTTGAAAAGCAAGTTAAGTGGGCAGAAACTGGAGGGGAGTCCAGCCTTGAAGATGAACTGTAACAGTTAAGTAGTAAGTTTACTCAACCTCGGTGGGGTGCACATGGCAGAAAGCCAGAGCCTTACTGGCTTGTGCAGTTAAAGAATTGGAGTGGCCAGTTGCATTGGATCATTTCCCACAGCTATGACAAAATACCTGAGGATAAAATATGTACAAAAAAAGGAATTATTTAGTTTATGGTTAGAGATGTTCAAAGAGAAGGTGTTGGCATTGGCTCAGCTCTGGTGAGGACTTCCTGGGAATGGCATAAAAATGGTAAGTGCAGATGTAGAGGGAGAGATCATGGTGAAACAGGAAGTCAGGGGTCAGGGAGGGCTTGGTTTTGATTTTTTTTTTTTAATAACAATACAGTACCTCTCTTAAGAGCCAACTGGGGATTCCACAAGAACTATGGTAAGCCCTTCCTAGAGCAGTACCCCCAGTGACTTCCAGCTAGGACTCTAACCTGACACAGTTTGTCCTTTCAGTCAAAATTTCCAGGAAGCTAGGGTCAGAAACTTTAAGGTAGAGATATACAGAGGGACTAAACCTCAAAACCTGCATAGAGAATTAATCAAGAGATTAACCAAATGATGTCCTTGACTGACTGGAAAGCTACATATGGACAAGAAATCCATAAAGGTAAAAAAAGAAACAAGTAGTAGCTTGCATCTGAAAAAGGTAGATATGATTTCTTGTAAGGCAGGCTGCAGCACCACTAAGCTAATCCCCGGCACTGGTAAATATGTTTTCTATCTGTTGTCACGTATAGGAAAGAAAAGATTGCAAATTTGAGTACAGACCAGTGAACACTTTCTTGAACAAAAATTATACTTTGGAGAAATATACCAGAATTTAGAGTTTTTATAAAATACTATTCAGTCAAAAATCAACAGACTTGTAAAAAAAAAATGACCCACACTGAAAAAAAAATCAGTTTATAGAACCAGCACTGAGATGACCCAGATGTTGCAAATAGCAGACAAGCTTTAAATGACTGTTATAAATAAATTAAGATTTAAAGAAGATGATGGACGTATGAGTGAAGAATCTCAGTGGAGAAAAAAAATGAAAAAAAGTCAAGTAAATGTTGAGTATGAATAGTAGAATGACATAAAATGACTGGATATGCTTGACAGTAGGTAGGAGATAACAGAAATGATGGGCAGTGAAAGTCAGGATATGGCAACAGGATTTGTTCAATATAGGAAGAGAGAGATAAAAGGAAGAAAATAAAAATAAATTCAGAGACATTATGGCAGAATACCAAGTGGTTTAATGGTTTAACATACATGTGACACAAAGCTGGGATGCCCAAAGGAGAAGACAGTTTAATTGCTAATAATAAAAAAAGAAGAGCTCAGAGTAATTGATCCAACTTCCTACCTTGGGAAACTTATAAAAAAAGCAAAACAAAGCAAATAAAGGTCAAAGTAGGTAGAAGGAAAGAGGTAGTGATAAGAACCAAAAAATTCAACAGAATAGAAAACAAGAAGTAGAGAAAACTGACCAAGTCAGGAGTTTTGAATCTTTGAAAAGGATTATAAAATTAATAAATTCCTAGTCAGATAGATGAAGGGAAAATAATGGAGAGAAGGCAGAATTATCAATGCCAGAAATGAGAGAGGAAATAACATTATACTTCTTACAGACACTCAAAGGAGAAAAAAAAGAGGAATGTTATGAATAACTCTATACAAATAAATTTAATAACTGAAACAAAGTAGGCATATTTTTAAAACACCTTTTCCCTAAAACGTATAGAGACAGGAAGTAGAATGATGTTTGCTAGGGCCTAATGGGACAAGGATGTGAGGAGTTAATGTTTACTAAGTACAAAGTTTCAGTTTGGAAGATTAAAAAGTTCTGGAGATGGATGATGGTGATGGCTGCACGAGTATAAATGTACTTAGTTCTTCTAAACTGCATATTTTAAAAATTATTAAAATGATAAATTTTGTTATATATGTCTTATATATATATTTCCATTATTTAAAAAATTGTTTAAAACACTGAAAAAACTGAATTCTTTTACTACTTTATACCTGTCAAAAAGATTGAATGTTCCTGGGAATTTAGCTCAGTGGTTCTGCCACCAGCCTTGAAAGCTCAAGGACCCCAGTTTGTTCCTTGGTGCCAAAATAAAAAGTTGAAAAAAGATTGAATGTTGTCAAAACCCTTCAGACACACACACACACACACACACACACAAATATCTGACAAAATGAAATTATTTCATTGGTGAATTATACCAATGAATATTTAAGAAAAATATAATGTAAATTCTACACAAAATCCTTCAAAAAGTAGAAAAAGTGGGAACCTTTCCTCATTTTATGAGGCCAAAGTAATCTTGATAACAAGACCAGACCAAAATGTTACTAAAATATAAAATTATAAACCAATATCTCTCATGAAAATTGATTTTTTAAAAGCTTTACTACCATGATATTGGCAAATCAATCCCAGAAATATATAAAACAGATAATACACCATAACAAAATGAAGTTCTTCCAGACAGAAATACAAGATTGATTTCACATTCAGCAGTCAAAATGGATTCCACCACACTAACAGAATAAAGAAGTAAACAAAACAAAATGGAGGGACTTACATTACTTAACTTGAAGACTTAGTACAAAGTTGTAACAATCAACAAAATTTAATGTTGGTACAAGGATAAGTGAACAGAACAAAGGAGCTAAATAGCCCAGAAGTAGAATGACATTTATATGGTCAATTAATTTTCAATAAAAGTACTAAATTAAGCAAATATGGAAAAAGAAGCCTGTTTAATCAAATGGTGCTGGAGCCACTATAAACCACATGGGATAAAATGAACCTTCATTCCCTACCTCACACTACACACAAGATTTAATTTGTGATCATGGATATGAATAAAATTTTAAAGTGTAAATATGTTAGAAAAAAAATGGAAAAATATCTTCATGACCTGGGGCTAGGCAAAGCTTTTTAAGATAAACCAGAAAGATATAACTACAAAGGAAATCTTTTTTAAAGTAAAATTTATTGAAATTTAAAACCTATATTATCAAAAGAAACGTGAAGAAAATAAGGCAAGCCACAGACTGGAAGAAAATATTTGTAAAATATATAACTCAGAAATAACTTGTATATAAAATACATAAAAACTCCTACAACTAAATAATAATTGTCCATTTTTGTTTTGTTTCCTTTGTAACATTTGAAATATATTTTTACTCTACCAATATATTGAGCTACAGATTGCAGTCAATAAACCCTCTCTCATTCCTCTTTTAACAGATAGCTATAGATAGAATAAGTATATTAGATGAAGATTTCCTGTTGCTTTTGTCTCTTTGCAAAATCCTAATATGCCCCCAAACAAGAGAAAAACCTTAAATATTGGACTCCAAAACTTATAAAACAAGGGTTGGAAAAAATATACCATACTAAGAAAGACTAAAAAAGAGAAAATGTAAAAATACTGCACTAGTGTCAAATTTAAGTGCACTATTAAAAATAATGATTTTAAGATGTATTACCAAAAATAAAAAGAAAGTTGTCATAATGAAACAGATGAGTTCACCAGGATTTCACATTCTAATCCATATGTAATTAATAAAACAGTTTCATCATATAAAATACATGTGTATGTATATATAAAGCCAATATATGTGAACTCAAAACTGACAGAACTAAAACAGAAATAGATCCACCATCATAGTGGAAGTCTTTAAAATCATATGCTCAATACCTGATAGAATAATCAGATAATAAAATCCATAAGAACATTGAAAATTTGAAAATTAAAATTAATAAACTTGACCTATTAGACATAAAGAATTCTGTACCAAATGGTGAAAGAATCCATATTATTTTAAGGTGCAAATAAAATTTTAAGAAAATAGGCCATATGCAGAACTATAAAGAATTACAGTGAAGTTCAAATGTGTACAATCATTCAGTGTATTCTCTGAGTACAACAGAATTAAACTAGAGGTAAACGAAAAAAAATTCCCAAATGCCTAAAAATCAAACATAATCTATGAGTTCAAAAATAATCTGAGTTGTAGAAAAAAACTACAACCGAATGAGAAAATATTATGAGCTGAATAACAATGAAGATGCCATGTACCAAAATATATACAACTAAACAGTAAAATTTATAGTTCTAAATACATATACTAGAAAACAGGAAACATTTCACATCTGTGATCTGAGAAGATTCCATCTCAATAAGCTGAAGAAACAACAGCATGTTAAATCCCATGAAAGTTGAAGAAAGGAAAAAATAGAGACAGGAATTAGGTGAATAGAAAGAAAACCTTAAGAGAGAAAATAAAGACAAAAATGGGTTCTGTAAAATACTGATAAGCCTCTAAAAATACTTAAGACAAAGAACAAAAGCCCCAAATATCAATATTCAAAATGAGGGGGGCTATAGCACTACAAATACTGTATTAAAGGAATAACAAAAGGGTATTTTGAACAATTTTGCATCAACAAGTTCAACCTTTGAAGAAATGGATAAAATTCTTGAAAAACACATGATTTTATCAAAACCTAAAAGCAGATGAGATAAATCTGATGTCAAAGAAATTGACTTTTTTGCTAACAATCTTCCCATAAAGAGAATCCCAAACTAACTAGTATTATGAGAAACCCATTAAAATAATACACTTAAAGGAAAAACAATAGTCTGCTCTCTGAAGGAGTATAGGATCAGTGAAAATACTTCCCAACTGTTTTAATGAGGTCAGCATAATTCTCATTTAAAAATCACATAAAGATACTACAGAAAACATGGATCAGTCTAGATCATGAATATTTAAATAAAAGAGAAAATTGAATCTAATAAATCACAATAAGATAATGCAACCATAACCAAGTATTTATTCCTGAATTCAGTAGAAGTTTAACATTTAAAAATTAATCAGGGCCAGGGATTTAGTCCAGCACTTTGGTGGCCTGCCTTGAAAGCGCAAGGACCCGAGTTCAATCCCCGGTACCCCCCAAAAATAAAAAATAAAAATAAAAATTAATCAATGCTGTGCCAGGGATTTAGCTCAGTGGTTCTGGCACCTGCCTCTCAAATACAGGGTTCCTAGTTTGATCCCTAGTACCAAAAAATAAATAAATAAATAAATAAATAAATAATAAATTAATCAATGCTGGGCATGGTGGCGCATGCCTGTAACCCCAGTCCTCAGGAGGCTGAGGTAGGAGGATCACTGTGAGTTCAAAGCCAGCCTGAACTGCATAAGACACTGTCTCAAAAAAAAATAAATAAATAAAAGTCAGTGCAATCCACTACACTAAAGAAAAAGGGAAAAAATATGTGACCAGCTCAGTATATGCAGAAAAACAAATAAAATATAAGTATTCCTAATCAAAAGGAAAAAAGTTCTAGCATATTAGGAATGCAAAAGGCCTTCTTGAACCCAATAAGGAGTATTTACAGACAAATGAACATAATACTTCATAGTAAAATACTGAAAGTTTCTGTTACCAAGAAAAAGATAGTCAATTATCAGCACTTCAATTTAATGTTGCACAATTTTAACAAGACCGAGTGTCAATTAAAATTTTTAAAAGTCTTGATTAAAAAGATAAAAATAAAATTATCATTGTTTCTAGATGACATATTTATGCAAATAGAATTTTAAAAATTTACACAGTAATGATTGATGTCAATAAGATTGCTGGCTATAATGACAATATACTAAACCCAGTCATAGTTATATATGTTGGAAAATAAAAAAGAGAGACTAAAAAGGTTTTAAATCATAGCAACTTACCACAGTATAAAAATACCAAATTCCTAGGAAGAAATGCAACTTTTAACATGAAATATCTCTACAAAACATTTCTAAGTAAAATTTTAAAAATCTAAGTCAATTTCATAGATCAGAAAACTCAGTATTGTAAAGACACCAATCCATTTGGAGGGCAAATGGTTATATTTCTAGATAAGAGTAGCCAAAGCAATCTTGAAGAAAATCAAAACTGAAAAACTTATACTACCAGATATCAAAACCTATTATAAGGCTATAGTATTTAAGGACATGTGTTATCCCAAAAGAATTAAAAAATAAAACCACAAAATAGAATTGTACTACAGACAAAATTGTGCTCCTGAAAAATGTATGTATTGAAACTCTAAACCCTAATATGGTAGTATTTAAATTTGAAACCTTTGGGGTTAGGTTTAGATGAAGTCATGAACATGTGGCCTTTGTGAGGAAATCATTGCTCTTGTAAGAGACACCAGAGAGCTGTCTTTGCCCCTGCATGGCAGGACACAGAAGGAAGCTGACTACAAACCAGACTGAGAGCCCTCAACAGGAATGTTATGGGGCAACACCTTCATCTT
This sequence comes from Fukomys damarensis, assembly GCF_012274545.1. NCBI lineage: Eukaryota > Metazoa > Chordata > Mammalia > Rodentia > Bathyergidae > Fukomys > Fukomys damarensis. The sequence goes on along the minus strand of NW_022900921.1, from coordinate 29,292,458 downwards.
GGACATTTGAGTTTCTAGAACTGTGAGAAGTAAATTTCTGTTACGCCACCAGTCTATGGTATTTTTTTTAGGACAGCCCAAAATAGACAGCCTAGAAGCAAACTCACAAATAAGCCTGCTCTTGATTGGTGGCAGAGGTAACACTAAAGTAACAGTGGGAAAAGAATAATTTTTCATTAACTAGTGCTGGAACAATTGGGAAAAATTATATTTTAGCCCTACATTGTATCACTTTTTTGTATTCCAGATGTATTGCAAATTTCACTTTTAGGCTGGAGGTTTAGCTCAGTGGTGGTGCACTTGCTAGACAAGAGCGAGGTTCTAGGTTCAATTCACCAAACAAAATTTTTAAATTTTAAATATGAAAAATGAATTTTTAAATTTCTTTTTGAAAAATTGTTATTTTTTATTGCAGTACAACCTATATAGAATACATTTGGGGGATGAGATCTTGTTAGGCTGCTCAAGCTGGCCTTAAAATCATGATCATTCTGACATGTGTTGCCAAGCAGCTGGAATTACAGGTGTATAATACTATATCTACTTTAAATATTAGAAAATTGATGATATTTTACATGTAGCCGTTGGGATCCTTCATGATCCCTTCCAGTTGTGCCATAGTAACCACCATCAAATTAGCTAAGTTATGCCTATTTTTGTTTGTTTTTCATTGAGATCTAGAAGTCTCTGTCCCCATAGCCCTGAAGGAACATTGGAGATTCACTTCAGCTCTTGGAAGGTGTCAGGCTTCATCTGTTATTCTCCAACTTCATACAACTGCAAAGTCTCACAAATGTCTTGACGCTTTTTGAGACTGGATAGGTTTTTGAGGTCAGATCTCTTCCATTACCAGGACTTTATCTCTTAAGCACCAAATTTTACTTTGCCTTTTAGAAACTCTCTGTGTAACCCCTCAGCATCCCACACAGCCTCACAAGTTGGGACACCTCCTTTGGGAACTCCCAGACTTGCAAGTCTTCAATCTGTCATTTGTAGCCACCCCAAGACTTGCTGGTTCTTATTTCCCCAAGAGACTTCCTCTGCATGAGTTAAGTTCAAACTTCAATCTGAGCCTGATGTCAGCAGGGAAAAAAAACCACTAGTGATCATCAGCTTATCCCCTGCAATTTAAATTCATACAGTCCTTGTTGCTTCCAGAACTCTGTGAGGTCCTCCTAAAGTACAAAGCTTTTTTGATGTCATATTAAGAGTGTTGTGTTGCCACCCGCTTCGTATCTTATCCAAAGATTGATGACTGACAGATCTATTCGTTTGGTTAGTTTTTTGAGACAGGGTCTTGCTAAGTAGTCCAACCTTGCCTTGAACTCACTATGGAGCCCTCTGGTCTTAAACTCACAATCCACCTGCTTTTGGCCCCTGAGTGCTGTGATTTAGGTGTGTGCCACCATACCCAGCTACTGATAAAGCTTTTAGAGAAAGAATAAAACTTTAGGAAAGGCAAAATTTTCTTAAACAGGACACAAAATGTGCTAATCTTACAAGGAAAACTGATATATTGGATACTTTTAATTAAGCATTTTTTTATTTATTAAAAGACACAACCAACTAATAAATCAAAATAAATTTTAATTATTAAACAGGAAGACATACTGTGCTAAACAGCTTTCCATTACTATTACAAATACCTGAGATAATCAAACTATAAAGAGAAGGTTTATTTTGGCTCCCTATTTTGAAGGTTCCCATACAAGGTATCTTAGTCCCATTGCTTTGGGCCTGTGGCAAGGCAGCACATCACAGCAAGGAGCATGTGGCAAGGCAAAACTGCTCACTTATAGCCAGGATGTGAAATTCAGAGAGGAAGAGAAAGAGGAAGAAGAAGGTGCTGGAGTCCCACCATCCTATTCAGTGGCATATCCACAAAAACCAGAAGAGTCCCACTAGGACCCACCTTTCAATGTGTTTACCACTTCCCAATAGCACCAAGCTGGGAATTGAGCCTTTAGTGTCTCCCCTTTGGGAGACATTCCAGAGCACATACTGTGTGCATGGATTAGAAAACTTAACACTGTAAAGATTTTCATTTTCCCAAAATAGAGAATAGGTTTAATGAAATTACTATCAGAATCCCAGTAAGATTTTTGTACAGGTAGACAAGTTTATAGACCTAAAATAGCTAAAACAATCTTGGCAAGAACAAAGCAGGAGAAACCACTGTACTGATTCTAAGGCTTCACATAAAACTCCAGTGGTCAAACACTGATCTCGGCAAAGGGATTAGACACAGACACATGAGAGGCATCAATGAAAGAATAGAGAACTCTGAAGTAAACTTACACCAATATGCCTGATTTTTTACAAAGGTGGCCAGAACAGTAAAAGGAAGAAGGTGAGCCTTTTTCAGCAAATGGTGCTCAGTGAGTGGATACACAAAGAGGGAAAAAGAAAAGAAGAAAGAATTTTGAGCTATTTTTAGATTTCATACAAAAATTAAGTCAAAATGGATCATAGACCTAAGTGTAGAATATTAACATAAAAATGTAGAAAAATAGAAGAAAAATCTTTGAGATCTAGGGCTAGAAACAGAGTTCTTAGTACACTCAAAAGCATAATCTGGAAAAGGAAAAACTGATACATTCAGTTGAATTAAAATTAAGAATTTTGTTTTTGTGAGAATATAGGTGAACAGGACGACAAGACAAGCTACATACTAGGATACTGGGAAGACATATTTGCAAACCATAAATCTGACAAAGAATTAGTATGTGGACTCTAAAAAGAGACTTCAGAATGCAACAATACAATTTTTATTACAAAATGGATAAAAGATGTGAACAGTTTACTGAAATGTTTACACAGATGCCAAGTAAGATCATGAAAGATATTTGATATTATTAATCACTAGGAAAACACAAATTAAAACCGCAGTGGGATAGTTCTGCACTACACCTGTCAGAACAGCTAAAATAAAAAATAGTGACAACAGAAAATGGAGCTGAGGATTCAGAGAAACTCAGTTGCTCTTGCATCGCTGGTGGGAATAGGAAACAGTTCAGCAGTTTCTCATAAAGCTAAATATCAAGTCGTGGTGGCACATGTCTATAATCCCAGCACTGTGGGAGGTTGAAGCAGAAGGACTATAAGCTTGAGCCCAGCCTGAGCAATTTAGTTACTTAACAAGTCCCTGTTTCAAAGGAAAAAAGAGGTAGGGGAATGGAGACATAGCTCAGAGTGAAGGTCCTGGGTTCAACAACAACAAAAAATTTTTATTAAAAAAAAAACTGTCATACGACTCAGGAGTTGCAATCTTGACATTAATTTCAGAGAAATGTAAACTTATGTTCCCACAAAAATCTGTATATAAATGTTCATAGCTGTTTAACAGACAAGACTGGAATAATTCCAGGTGAATGATTAAGCAAGCTATAGTGTGTGCATAATCTTAAAATTTGACTCAGCAATTAAAAGGAACAAACTACTGATATCAATTGGATGAGCTGCCAAATAATTATGCTAAGTGAAAAAAGCCAATTCCAAAGTGTTGCATTCTGTATGCTTGTGTGTTTCTTTTTTCTTCTTCTTCTTTTTTTTTTTTTTTGCTATGATAAGGATAGAACCTAGGACACTTAACACTCAGCCACACTCCACCCCTTTTATTAATTTTTTTTTATGAGGCAGAGTTTTGCTAAGTAGAACAGGTTGGCCTCAAATTTTTGATACTTCTACATCAGTTTCCCCCATATCTGGGATTGCCAGCATGCACCACCACACCTGGCTTAGATGAAATTTTTGAAATGAAAAACTACAAAAACAAAGTGTACTAATGGCTCCTAGAGGTTGGGAGGATTATAAGAACAAGGGAGGGAAGTAGTTGCAGTTACAAAAGAGTAACATGAAGAACCCTTTTGATTTGGAATTATTAAGTATCTTGACCATAATGGTAGATATATAAACTCATATGTTTGATAAAATTGTATATTAATGCACAAATGAATAAATTAGGGGAAGTCAGTATAATATTGCATCTTATATTAATATTGTACTGTATTAATGATCTCTTTGTGCCAATGTTCATATCATATTGATATTGTATCAATGTCAAAATCCCAGTTGTGCTATTATACTAGCACATATAACGATATCATACTATATAGTTTTACAAGATGTTACTATCGTGGAAAAATGGGCAAAGTTACAAGGTATCCATCTGCATGACCACTTATAGTTGTATATACATCTGCCACAGAGTGGGAGAAGATACCCGCAAGACATACAAAAAACTTGGATCTAGAATATGTGAATTTTTCAAATTAATAAGCAAAAGGCAAACAACCCTACAGAAATATAGCCATAATCTTGAGTAGGCACTTCATAAAAGTGAATGCTCAAATGGCAACAAACATAGGAGAAGGTGCTCAACCTTATTAGTATCAAGGAAGTGCAAATTAAAGCCATAACATGATGTTCCCTCCACACCCCACCAGAAGAGCTACAATGGAAAAGCCAGGCAACATCAAATGTTGCAGTGACAGAACACCACTTACACTGATGGTAGAAGAGTCAAGTGGGGAAAACACTTAGTAACACTGGCAGTGTCTACTGACCCTACACCTACACATCTCAGGAATACTGGGTCACCCCGCTAGGTGTGCAGCACACTATAAAGCCTCAGAAGCATACAACAGTAAACATTCATTTTTGTTTACAAATGTGTGGATGATCTGGGCTTTTCTTCTGGTTGTGGCTGGGCACACAGGGTTTCTCCATGCCTTACTCATCCAAGGCTCAGCCAATTGCTTTTTCTTATCTTGTGTGAACTCTCAGATTTCCAGGGCCTCTGCTGAGAAGATTTTTTTGTGCTTCTCTTGGAACCTCATCCTTCAGCAGGAGAGTGTAGGTTTTGTCTCAGGCTAGCTGGGCATGTTTTTAGGGCAATAACAAAGAAACTGGAGGGAAAGAGTACAGAATTGCAAAATTCCTTACTCCTATGCTCAAAACTCACAAGCCATTACTTCTATAATATCTCATCAGCCAAAGCAAGTCACATTTCGTAGATTCTCACCCAGATCCACTCTCTGCTTTTTGTGGTACTGGGGACTGAGCCCAAGGCCTTCATACTGAACTACATCCCAAGCCCTCTCCTATTTTTATTTTCAGGTATGGTCTGATTTGCTCAGGTAGGAGTTGAACTTGTGATCCTTCTGCCTCAGCCTCCCAGAGTACTGGGATTACAAGTGTAACTCACCACATTCAGCTTAGACTCTCCCTCTTGATAGAAGGAATTATAACAGCCCCAAACTAGAAATGATCCACATGCCCATTAACAGAAAAAAATGTTTAAAATGGATTAACATATTATGACTGTATGTGTATACAATGCAATAGAACAATGTAGAATATTTCTTTGCAATAAAAAGAATGAACTATTACCATATGCAACAGCACAAATCACTCTCAAACAACAGACCAAAAAAAAAAAAAAGTAGAAACAAAGGAATATGTATTTATTATTCCATTTCTAGAAAGTTCAAGACAGGTTAAATAAATGTATGGTGTTGAAAGTTAGATAATGTCTACTCTTAGAGGCAGAAGCAAAAAGGGACCCCAAAGGTGAGCTTCTGGATGTTAATAGCATCTGTCTCTTACTTTAAGTGCTGTTTATACAGATATATTCATCTTGTGAACAATGCACAGAGCTACACACTTAAGATTTGTGTACTTTTCTGCAAGTGGGTTATATATCAACAAAAAGGTTCAAAAGTTAACCCCTGCCAAAAAAAAAGAAGTGAATAATTAAAAAAACAAACAGAAATTAATGAATTAAGAAACAAAGGTGATCAACGAAGTTGGTTCTTTGAGCACGATAATAAAATGGATAACACATGGCAAGACTGGTTAAAAAATAGAAAACACATACAATATTAGAAATAAAAATAAGGTGTATAACAACAGATCCTTAGAGCACTAAAAAGAAAATCAGGTAATATTAGTAGTAATTTAATGCCAACAACCAAAAATCAGTTGAAATAAATTAATTCCTGGGCAAAAAATTAACCAAAAACACTCACAAAAATAGATAATTTGAATAGCATTTTAATCTAATAAGTACAATGTGTAATTAAAAACCTTTCTACCAAACAAAACTCTAAATAGTTCTGTATTTTTCATCAAATCTATAAGAAATTAATAACAACCCAGTACAAATTCTTCTAAAAAATTTAAAAAGGGGGGAGAGTAATCCAAATTAAAATCCCAGCAAGTTATTTTGAACATACCAACAAACTGATTCTAAAGTTTCTATGGAAATACCAAAGACACCAAGTGACCAACACAGTATTGAAAGAGCAGAAAACAAAGTTGGAGAATCCACACAAACTTCAAAACTTATTATAAAACTGCATAATCAAGACAGTTGATATTAGTAAAAGAATAGACTAATATAGATGAGGGAAAGAGAAGCAAGAGCCCAGAAATAGATTCATATAAATGCAGTCAACTGATCTTTGAGAAAGAGGCTAAGGTAGTAATAATCGAGAAAGAACAGTTTTTGATACCTGATGCTGAAACAACTGGGTAAATAAAAACAATAGTCATCTAGACATAGGGCTTATACTCTTCACCAAACTTAGTTGAAATGCTTCACAGACCTAAATATAAAGCGAAACTGTAAAACTCCTAAAAGTTAAGATAGAAGAAGCTTGAATTTCTTGAATTTCTACATGAGCTTAGGTTTCATGATGATTTTTTGTTTTGGATTCAATACCAGAGGCACAATCTGCAGAAGAAATAATTTACAAGCTAGACTTCATTAAAATCAGATTTGTTCTCTGCAAAAGACACTGTGAAGAGAATGAAAACAAAAGTCACAGACTGGGATAAACTATTTGGTAAAGGACTGTAATCTAAAATATACAAAAATGGAAAACAAGCACAAAGATATTCCACATCAGATACATATAGTAATATTATGCTAATTGGGAGAAGATACTACTACAAACCTATTAAAATAGCCAAAATCCTAAACACTGACAATACTAAATGCTGTGAAAATGTGGCTCCATAAGAGCTCTCTTTCACGGCTGGTGGAAATGCAAAATGGTGAGCCCATTTTGGAAGATAGTTTGGCCTTTTCTTACAAATTAAAACATATTTTACCATACAATCAGAAATCCTGCCTTTGTTATTTATTCATAGGAGTCAAAAGTTTATGTCCACGCAAAAACTTCCCACAGATGTTGAAAGCAGCTTTATCCACAATTGCCAAAAATTAAAACAACCAAGATGTCCTTTAGTACACAAATGGGTAAATAAACTTAGTGTATCCAGACAATAGAATATTATTCCATGGTAATATGAAATGAGCTAGCAAGTCACAGAAAGACTTGGAGGAACTTAAAATGCATACCCTTAGTGGAAAAAGTCAATGTGAAAATGCTACGTACTTTATTCCAACATAAGGCTTTCTGGAAAAGGCATACCTTTAGAAAGAGTGAAAAGAGAAAAAATTTAAAAACTGATGGTTACCAGTTTTGGGTAGTGGAAGGAATGAATAGGCAGAGTACGGAGACTTTCAGAGTACTAAAATTACATGTATGAAATTATAATGATAGAGTTATATCATTCATTATACATTTATCCAAATATATAAAATGTACATCACCAAGAGTGCACCATAGCATGAACTATGGTCTCTGGGTGACAATGATGATTCAATGTAGTTTCATCAGTTGTCACACATGTGCCACTTCGGTGAGGGATGTGGACAATGGGATAGGATGTGCATGTGTTGATAGGGACTGTATGGGAAGTTTCTGTACCTTTTCTCAATTTTGCTGAAGTTGTTAAAAAAAATTAAGTCTTTTTAAAAGGGGGAGTTTAAATATGCCTTCATTTATTTTACTAATCAGAATAAACTTGATACTAAAACTTGACAAGAAAATCATCATAAAAAGGAAAAGAGGCCAGGATCTTTCATGAATATAACTTTGATCTATAAAACAGATAATGCATGCTACCAGATTAGTGTAATTCACCACATTAAAAAATCACAAAATTGCCTGAATATAGGTAGAAAGGCATTACATAAAATTCAATAATCACATATGACTCTTAAAGACTCTTAGCAAATTAGGAACAGACAAAATAGCAATAAAATTAGTAAATTATATTTATAAAAATTTAGGAGGCTGGGGATTTAGCTCAGTGATGCTGCTGCCTGCCTCACAAGCCCAAGATCCTGAGTTCAAGCCCCAGTACCAAAAAAAAAAAATTATAGCTAACATCAGACTTAATGATAAAATGTTGAAACTTTCACTTCTGAGCTGGAGGTTTCTAGACAGTTCAATGAGGCAAGAAAAAAGTATATAAGAACTTGGAGGAAAGAAGCAAAATATCATTATTTGTGGATGGCATTACTAAGTACATAAGAAAAAGAAATTTTAAAAGCAATATTGTTTACAATAACACCAAAAGTTCTGGGCACTTAGGAATAAATCTGGAAAAGCCGAGGAAAGAGCTTCTCCCTTAGAGACTTGAGAAGGAACATAGTCCTGCTGACACCTTGATTTTAGGACTTCTGACCTTCAGAACTGCTAAGTTAATGTTTTGTTTTAAGCCACTAAGTTTGTGATAATTTGTTACAGCACTAGAAGAAAACTGAGTGTCTACTGATGATTTTTGTGTAATCCAACCTTTACTGCAATGTTGCAAAATGTTATTTTCTTTTGCCAGTGCTCTCTCCGCATTCACCCGTTGCCACTCAGCATTTTACTACAACCAGGGATGTTCTTTCCCCTCCCTATGGAAATATGTATAGACCAAATATATATATATAGATATTGTCAGTAAGGATTCATGGAATCCTTCAAACTGTCCAGATTTGACCCATGGGATCCTCTTCAGACTGACTTTGTTGCTCTTGTAACATGCCTTAATCACTCGTGTGTGAGTGTGTGTGTGTGGTATTTCTTTCTTTACCATGTGGCATGGCAAGCTATCCAAGGCCCATCCAGTAGTACAGTGTTATCCACATAAGACCTAAAATCAGTCATTTCTCCAAGGAGCCCTGCCTCCTGGTAGCAGACAACAGTATATGAAACCAAGATTGGGAGCTAGACGTGCTTTTCACTGCAGGCACATTTTTCCTTCCTGGCCCTTTCAGCAAACAGCGAGAAAATATAGGCATCTATATACAGATGTATAGATAGATAGATAGATAGATAGATAGATAGATAGATAGATAGATAGATGTATCTG